>NW_025813758.1:217489-241563 GCF_021917145.1 Hypomesus transpacificus | reverse complement strand
CAAGGCTCAGAATATAACAACACTTGTTCAGTCTACGTTTGAGCACATCCAACATCAAAAGAGAAAGATCACAGTAAACCAAACAAACAAAAGCAAGAATAATAAAATAGAATAATGCGGGCTTTTTAAATTAATTTATGTTTCAAGAAGATAAATCAATCACCAGGGCTTTTCCTGGTTTTTAACTCATTTTAAAGATTGGCATAATAATCTAAGCTCATTCATCCACTGATTAAAGTTGGGTTTAGATTTACACCATCTACATTTATGAATTGAAAAACGTACTAAACCACAGGGGCAATTCTAGGATCAGACCTTAAGGGCTCAGCCCCCAATGAGAATGTGACATGAATACAGTGCCTTGCAAAAGTGTTAAACCCCATTGCTAATAAATCCCTAATTTCACTGGATAACAATTAATACATTCATTTATTATTATGCCAAATATTGAATGAATTGAAAAAACAAAGGATATCCCTTTCTTCATTAACTAACAGAATAAACAATAATATTATTATATATATTTTTTTAGACCCCTAAAAAGGGTCTCAAATCGCCACTGCTAAACCATATCACAAAATTGATAACAAAATCCAACTCTTTGTTTTCCAAATGCCAAACCTAATTAGTGAGGGGTGGGAGTAGATCCTAACCAGGGGGGTATTCCAGGTAGCGGGTTTAACAAACTCTGAGATTAACCCTGAACTCTGAGTTGAGTAACTCTAACATGGGAAACTCCGAAAATTCGGTTCCAGAAAAGCTGATATGAAATTGTTAACTCAACTCGGAGTACGGCAACTCTGAGTTTTAGCGCGTGCATGAATACTACCAAAAGCCAACATCTATGGAGCTCGGATACTCGGATTCACCATGGCAACCGACGACAAAAGGTTGTCGTACTTCACCACACTTTGGAGTTTTATTTTGTGTTCATGGTCAATCTGAGCACATATTCCGGAAAAAAGCAACATGGCTGTAGCAGCGTAGCCCTATAGCTACAATTGGCGTGGGAGACAATTGCTGCCGAGTCAATGCATTTACTATTTTGAATGCAATAGCCAGTCCATACATTGAACATTTAACCCCCACTAATATTATTACAGGAGAAAAAGTGTTGGACTTAATAAAATAGCATGTTCAATTATATATTACGTAAAAAAACATACTACGAACAGGTTATTGCATATTTTGGTTATAGGCTACACTTGTGATTGTAGCCTCGACGTCACCATGGTTTTAAATATTCGACACGATACGAAGTTTAAATATCAATTGGTGCCCTTTTTCAACTTGTAGTAGCAGTTTCCCTCAACAGAATGATTTTTATCAAAGGATGATGATGATGATTAAGATGACGAAGAGACATTAATAACTGCTGCCGCAGAAATGGATGCAGAGAATTATGTATGGTAGCTACTGGTAGTTCTCTCTCCATGTTCTTGTATTTACAGGCTTTTTTTGTAATTGTCAGTTACACTGACATTATGAGAATAATGAATATAAAAACGATTCGCACATTCTGACAACAGGGCATGCTGTATACAGTGAGATGTTCCATTTAATGGCAGGTGAATTTTGCATGTGGAACAGTGAAATGTAGCTAATGTAATCTCATGTATACCCAGTTACAAGTAAGTTAGTTGTACAAACTGCACCTCTTGAAGAAAGTGCCAAAAACTGACCAAGAGATGGTGTAGGCCTACTTAGGGTAGAAGAATAAAGGCTAATCTCGAAAAAGATTTACTGGAACACCAATTACGAGAGGATGCATGGTCACAGGTGATGTTAATTGTAGGAACAATAACCTGTATGAATATTAATAGTGGAATTTTCGGAATTTCTATTTTGACCAAGAGATGGTGTACTTAGGGCAGAAGAATAAAGGCCGAGCTTGTAAGGCTATCAACCTGCTCCCACCTCTCATATACATTTACATTTACATACATTTAGTCATTAAGCAGCCGCTCTTATCCATAGCGACTTGTAGTAAGTACAGAGACATTCCCCCCGAGGCAAGTAGGGTGAAGTGCCTTGCCCAAGGACACAACATCATGTTGCACGGCGGGGAATCGATCCGGCAACCTTCTGATTACTAGCCCGACTCCCTCACCGCTCAGCCATCTGACTCCCTGACTCCCTGACTCCTCATATGGTAAAATATGGAGTTACTGGATGGATTCTCAACTTGATGGCTCTTACATCTCATTGCTAGTCATGTTGATAAGTAAGGGTCAAGATTCTGGTGTGATTGTAGTTGTTCTTAAGGGAATTGTGAAGCATTGTTCTGTGGATTATTGATCTCCTGAGACGTTCTCCTCAGCTCTTGCTTGTCCTACTCCTTCTTCCTCACCTCTTGCTTTCTATCTCTGGTTTACAATAATCACGGTAGAGTAGGCATAAGACTTAACCTTCATTGATATCATTCATTTGCAATATGATAAAAATTATTTAACCTTAATTTGACCATTCTTGCTCTGATTTAACCCAAAAACAAAATAGTCAAAGAACTGTAATTCCATTGGTATTGGCATTATTTGGTTAACGTTAATATACTGTTTCAGTTTCCCATCTTCCTTCAAACCATAGGGGAATTAGTTTCGGTTGTTTGGCCAATATTGACCCCCTACAATGTTGAAATAGATGTACTGAAACACGGGTTTCAGGATGGTACATCATGTAAATTGTAGGAATCATATGAATCTTGTAAATTGTGGGAACAATAGCCGATAGAAATAGGCTAGGCTACTCATTGTGATTTATATTTGTAGGCAATGAAGAAGACCAAATAAAATTTCAATTATTTGTATTTATTTCAGTGCCCAAAAGCATTTGGTCAAGTCTGAGTGTATGTCCACGGCATGTAACACTAGCGACGAAGGCCCAAGGGCTGAGAATGTTGCTTAAATAAATAACAGATTGTGACAGGAAACGGTAGAAACGCAGAGTTTGGTATGGAAAACCTGCTAGTGAGCAGGTTTGTTTTCACGGAGTAAGTAACCATGGAAACTTACCAAAAGGTTTTGTAACCTGTCTTTCTGGAACGTGGAACTCGGAGTATGCCTCTTTTCAGGGTTAAACAACCTCAAAGTTTTCACTAAACCCGCTACCTGGAATACCCCCCCAGTTCTTCACATCTCTCCAAAAAGGCTGACTATATCACAACAAAAGAAAACATGTTCTAAATGTTCAATATTTGTTTAATAAAAAACACAAATATTCACATCAAAATTAAATTTTGATCTAAAAAATTAATTGGTAGGATAAAACTTGTTTACAATTTTGAAGTTCACCTGTTTAGCTTTATGAGGGAGGGGGAAAGACAGATAATACAAATTAAAAAAAATATCTCAAACGCATCAAAAATCTTTAAAGGGGCAATTGATTGCTAAACCGATTTTACCTTGTCATAGTTGAATAACAACAGTTCGGTGGGGTAAAATGAACATACAGTGAATATCAAAGTCCCTTGACACCTCTTTCCTATACAAATCTCAAAAGGAAAAAAATGGCAAAAAAAATTTGAAAAGGAAAGTGGCTGTAAAACGATAGCTTTTCAACAAAGCTACCGGTGTGACGTAGGACGGGGGGACCGCCCTTTTTGGCTCTGGTCTGTATCTTTGTCACACCCCAAAATTAACATCCAGACCAGCCTGAGGTAGCGTCTATCTCCGATACTAGTTTAGCTGTGCGCTGCTCTGTGTAGGCTACTTATAAGGAATTACAAAGAAGAACGTTTTGAATTATAACAAGGATATTGAAAATGGACCACGGAAAGAGAAAAATTACACTCACAGTCTTCCCAAGGAGCCAAACATTCGACAGACATGGCTGCTGTTGTCTATGAGAAGATCCCGGCGGAGTTTAACACTCAATCATTAATTTGCTCTGAACATTTCACTCAAGACAGTTTTCACAACCTTGGACAATTTCAAGCAGGATTTGCTAGGAAGCTGAACCTGGAAAGAGGTGCTGTTCTGACTGTATGATCATTGCAACCGCAAGTTGTAAGGACATTATGATGTTGTGCTAACAGTTATTAGCAATGCTAACGTGTCCTGTATATAGCATAGGTAGAATGCTAAATACGTTCTTCTACACACATCAAACGACTCTAGCTAGACTAGCTGTAGTCGGCATTAGAAGGGAAGCTTCCGAAAAAATAGCCAGAAAACGAACAGCAGTCTGGTTTATTGCTAACGCCTGTCTAAATAATCTATTTGAAAGAACTGGAGAAAGTGTAGTGGAAATGTTGGTCATATGCATAGATGTATGTGTATGAAATCTATAATCTTCTATGTTCATTGGTAAGAGACAGGAAGGGAAAATAATTAAGTTGAGTTCAAAGGAATGTGAGGTGCTGATGGCTCTGTGGGCAGCTTGCCCTGGGGGGATGGGTGAAGCATTTTATATGGCCTTCTGTCCTCTGGTTACTGTAAGGGGTCAATGAGACAGTTGCTCTGAACTTTGGCTAGAAGGACTGTGTCCTGTTTCATTGTTTGTGTTAATTAAAAGTATTGTTCTTGTGACCTGGGGGAGGGTAGATAAATGGATCAAGCTGCTCTGACCCTTCCTGCTTCATAGGTGAGGTTAATTAAAATTCTTGTTTGAAGATGGTCACACAAAGGACAGTTGACCATTTGGCTGGTCAACTCCTGCTGCTTTATTATCTATTGGTTTGGGGAGATATGCCCCATCAAAGAACAGTGAAACAATTGCTAGGGAGATGTATTGTTTTCAAACTGTCACCAAGTTGAGTTGGCCAATCACAGAGTTTGTTTCATTGATTGATTGACCTTTTAGAATGCCATTTGATCTGAAGTGTATATGAGGTTGTGATCTTTGGATGTTCAGGATCACTCTTGCGAACGATTTGTGGCTATCACAACCCTTCGCCAAGACGGATCACAAAGTACTTTGTTTAAATCATATGTAATTGTATAGTCTAATAAATTGTATTAAAACCATATCCCTTGACTATTCAGATCTACACAGTGCCACTCGAATTCTTCCGTAACACTTGGTGCCGGAACTCGGAATCCTCGTCTGCTCAGCGTTTAACAGACTTCTCCCTCTGACGGCGATTTGATCAGTCCGGCTGGAACAGCTGCCTTAACCTCCCAAAATTTTTCGGAGACAGCGGGGCCGATTCTAGGGGAGTTTTACTGGTTGCGCTGTTGCTGACGCGGGATCTTAAAGGAACAGGTGAGATATTCTTTTTGGTCACTGTGTGATATTGAATTGTCTAAATATGGTTATAGGCTATTGTCAATAATTCGGTTAAAAGTTAGTAATTGGGCAGTTTTCAGAGGAACAGTGTCCTGTACGTGTGAGTCGTACGAATTAATGAGGTAAGGTTGTTGAACCTATCTTTTACGTGAGAGTCGTAAAAAAACAAATCTGCAGAGTGTGTCAACGGACATACACAGAGGTCGTGTGTTTGACGAAACAACACAGAGGGAGAAAAAATTCACATGTGATATCGTGTTATGTGTTTCTTGGAGACCCTAAGGATTAGAATATGTTGGATTGGTGATAGTTTGAGAAGTTGTATTGGCTTATGGTGGTCATAACAGTTCTTATTTATTACTAAGGCGCTACATGATTCTAAGTCCAGAAGAGAAGTGGAAAAGTATACTTGTGAGAATTGGTAACCAGCTGAGTTTAAAAAAAAAAGAAAGAAAAGAAGTTAGGAAGTATAGGCCTATGAAATTTCAAAGTGAGTTTGTAAACGCGCGTGTTCATTTTTGTTTTACTTGCAAGTTATGTTTTTTGAGGTTAAAAGAAGTATGGGTAGTAATTAATGGTGTCAACGTAAAAGCTATATCTACAAATTACAAAAATCAAAATTTTAAATTATTTTTTATTTTTGGTTTGAAACGTTTGTAATTTACGATTGTAGGCTATTCGGTAAGGGTATATGTTCATTGACAAGTTGTGAAATCGGAATTTGATGAGTAAAAAAAAAAAAGAAAGGAAGGGGGTAATTGTGTCTTTATGTTCCTTCGTTGGTTATTGTTGGTTCAATGTGTTCAAATATGGATTGTAACTCGAAAATGAATAGGGCTAAAGATGGTCTGGAGGCAGAATTAACCTGTCCCGAACATTGATTACATGAAGCAAAAGTATGGTAACGATAGTTTATTGCAAATGCAAATATGGATTGATATATGTGGATTTCGGAGTGTGGGTTCATTTTGTTGTGAAATTATGAAAAGCTTGTGCAGAGAGAAATTGTTACACGATTTGGAAAATAATAGATGTAAGCTTGGTTGGATGGCTTTTCAGAATTGGATGGAGGTAGGTAGAGTCAAAGAGAAATAGATATTAGAACAGATAGTGTGGGGAAATTTTTATCTATTTCCACACAGATTCACGATTCAAATTGTATGGCTGTTCCGCAGACAAACTTTGCGGTGGGTATTCATCTGTAGCCCGTAGTGGTTAGCGGGTGGATGCGCAGGCGCATTAGGTCTTGCTGGCTAAGCGAGAAGAAACTGAGGTCAGACGTTTGTCTTACGACTGAAGTGTTTTCTGACAGACGGATGTCTAAGATAAGTCAAGAAAGCAGGATCCTGGAATTTGTTATAGATTTGCTTTGGATTCCCGCAAAGATTGCGGCTTGTGCTTTGACTTGCACTATTGCACTATTGCCTATTATTCAAAAGAAGGAGAAGTTAAAGTCCCCTCCGGTACAAAAGGGTTTGAGTCCCTAAGAAGGAGAAGTTAAAAGTCCCCTCCGGTACAAAAGGGTTTGAGTCCCCTGAACGAGTTTAAGAATGTTATAGGCTTGGGTGGCATTGCTTCTGTCTCGAGGGACAGCACTGAGTTAACGATTGATCAAAGTGAATGCAGAACATGTTTAAATGTGGTTGGAAAACATGTAGGAAAGTCGAAGACACAAAGTTAGGCCAACACGATTGGATAGGAATGGTCAATCTATGCTGAGCACAAAATGTGTGGTTTGATTGGGTGTATTGAGCATTATGGACGTGAATGTACGGAGATGTGTCATCACTGTTGAAAGTTTTCTGGAAATTGGGGGCAAACTCGCAAATTCTTGACCGTAAATTGAAGTCCGAACTGGTGACGAAGGCTACTATGTTGACACACGTACACAGATGAAACACTTGGGAGAGACTTTGTTATATTCTCTTCAGATTCCTATGGATGTTTATCGGTTATGACATTGTTGGTAGAGGAGTGACGATTGACTTGTTATATTGTTTTACAACTGTGTGTTAACCGATATTTGATGTTAGATTTTACATCTGTCAGATTTGTTTTGAGGATGGAGACAGTCTGTTTTTGAAAATGCTAATGTTAATTCTTTGGCTGAATTCTCCATTTGAAAAAGAGGCGCATGCGCTTGAGTCTAGCGGCTCATTCTGCGTGCAGTGGCCCACAACATCATGAGTGATTAAAAAAAAAAGAGAAAACAAAAAATACACTCATCTGAAAGAGAATTTGACGTTGAAAATAGAAATGTATTGGTTTGAAACACGTGTGTTTCTGTTTCTTTGTCAAAGTTAAGAAATATTGTGAGTTGGCATACTTTTGATTTGGGAAATCATGTACAGACCGAGTTTCTATCTTATGAGCTTGATTCGATATTAGATTAGTAGGCTATTGCGCTGCTAAATTTGGGTTCTTGGGTCAGATAATTGGTAAAAGGCCAGTTTTGGCAACGAAAGCGATATTCATTCGAAGAATTACAATCCAAGGTTATTGAAACGTTTATAGAGTTTGTATGTGTTCAAACGGAAATTTCAGTTTATGTTGTTAAAGGAATATTTTTTTTGTTTAGGGCCTACGTATTGAATTTATCTGGAAATGTTGCTTCGGTTTTGTGTTATGTGAATGAGGTTTACTGTAATATCTACATTTGATTTTAACATGTGCGTACTAGATATCCATTGACATGGAAGCAAACGATGGTTTTTATTTTTCATTTGTGTGGGAAGTTCACAGATGTGATGGTTGTTTAAAGAAATATGTAAAGGGTTATGAAGACGTGATTAGAAAGGTTGATATGATTTTAGTTCCGTTTTAGGCCAGCCTGTTGAACGAAGTCTGTTACAAAGTTGTTAGGATAGCTTTGGGATCTGAGAGGAAAAGATCAAAGCTGTGACTTTGTTAGCTAGCTAATGGCTAACAACGAAAACGTGGAGAAAGTGCATTTTGCTGTCCTGAGACCGAGGAGAGTCCAGGAAGTTGAATTTGCAACTGTGGTAGCGACATTTGTAGCTAACAAATTTACAGACAGATTCAACAGCGATGCGGCGGGTACAGGCTAGTAAAGGAATTACAGCTTGACATTTGAGATCCAGGATGGGAAGCGTATGACGCATGCGCAGATTCGTAAATTTGAGAAATTGAGAAAGACGCAAATTTAGGAGTAATAGATGATTTTGGAGCGAGTTTTACATAGACTACTAATTTGGTTGCTTTTGAAAATGTTATGTGATGAGTATTTTTGATACATTTGTTAACAAGGTTTTTGTTTGTTTGAGTACATTTTATGTGTTAGAAATTCAGAGGAGAAATGGAGAAAGGTGCATGGGGGCTAAAACAGAGTCCCGTTACGTTGAGATTTTACAGAGGTGATAAGTGAAAAGAAGGGTAAGCGCCAACCATTTGTGTTGTCAAAAGAAAAAAAGGAAAAGTTTCAGAGTTTTGCTCTGTCCCAGAGCGCTTGTTTGATTTGAGTTTAAAATGCGTGCTGATAGATAAAGCTATGTTTATTTCAGTTGATTCATTGAGTAAAACTAAGAGTAAAAGTGAGAAGTGTTACACTAAACCATATACAAACTACAAAATAGTCAAGTTAAATGTTTTCATTTTGGGGTTTTTGGTCCGCCAATTTGAGATTTGAGATCCGTGCATTACGCATCGCTAAGGGTGTTTTGGCTGAAAGAATATTCAAAGGAGTATTCTGTATTACATGCTTTGATAAGACATTTGAAAAGTTAAAGAACAAGGTTTTGTTTTATGGGGTTATGTTACTTTTGTTAAACTGTGAATTTAAAGGTTTAAAAAGAAAAAGGAACTATGCATATGCTTTGAAGAAGTATATGGGCAAACATTAAGTAAAAAAAAAAAGTAAAATCTAAGGTTTTTAAGAGTTTGATAGAGTATTGGATGTATCCCTGGTTTTTGAAATGAGAAAAGAGAAAATTATTACAATGTACTTTTATTTGAGTTTGATTGTAATATGGTTTTAAGTTTTATTTGGGTGTTTTATCAGAGCCTGTCACAATGTTTGGGATGAACAGTTTAGGCTGTGATGAGGATGTTTTATTGTGGTATTGATGCATGAAGAGGGTTATTATAACTTTTGGGTTTGAAATGATTTGAGAAGACTCATTATGTCTGATAAATTGTGGTTATGATGGTTTGTGCTAATTAGCCTGTTTTGGACTGCAGCCAAAGCAAGTTATGAAGTTTCTAACCTATCTAACCTATATAGAAATATAGAGGGGGTATAAGTTTGGTTAAATGGCTACATTAAGAACATTTGATGGTTTATGTTCATTTTGGAATCATGCTGATTAAATTCTGATTTGGGGGTAGTGGATGGTTTTCCTAATGTCTTGGACAAAGAGAGATTTGATTTGGTGAATTTAAAATACAGAAAAATAGAAGAGAATCTAAAATATAAAGGTAATAATTTTGAACGGTTCATAAAGTACTTTTAAGAAAAGATAATAAGAGATTAAAAGTTGAGGTTATTCTTAATTTTGGTTGTTTTCTAAAATAGTTTGATTCTCTAAAGATTGGTTAAAAAGTTGGTTGCCTTCAGTGTAAGCTTGTCAATTCATAAAAGGGAAAATAGTTAAACACATTAGCTGATCGTTAAATACATCATTGGTGTTACATATGAATTTGGGAAAGGTATGGAAACAGGGAGTTTCTTATTTTCACCTGTAGAACAACTTGCTGTATGCAAATGTGGGATTCACTCTAACAATTGATGATTATTTCACAGAGAAATGCTAGTGCTAAAACTAGCTGGGAGCAGTTTTCTATACTACCTGCAAGCAATGATGAACTAACTAGAATATGTTTTTTGATGTTGACATATGTTTACAGAAGTGCTGAGATGGTGTTGCCATGTTCTGATAAGCTTAACTTAACAAATTTGGGTTTACAGGAGTCTTTCGAGGAAAATTGTTGTGTGTGAGTTTGTTGCAATTATTTGTCACAGATTCTTTAAGGGGAAGCGCAGGCTTCTTAGAGAGGAAGAGATGACGTTTAGTAATTTATGACTGACTGATGACTGACTGATCCAAACAGAAAGTGACTATGGGGGTTTTATGGTTTTATGGACTTTAGTGTCAGAAGTTTGGCTCTGTGGTAAGATTGTGGGGGTTTGATGAAATACTGCTAAGTTGAAAATGTTTGACTGTAATTTAACCCAGAGTGAGAATTGTGTTTTTGTTTGAGTATATTTGACAAGAATTACAGAATGCAGCAGACGGATGGAGAAAGGAATGGTGGAATGGAGATTTGGACTAATCCACAAGAAAATGCGTTTTGGAAAAAGGAAGGATATGAGAATGAATTGGAGGTTGTATGGTCTGCATAACACATTTATCTTGAGATTTTGCTCAGTTAACACATGGAAAGATCATGCCTCTACAGTTTGTGTGATATATTAATTTTTAACATACAAGGGGATTTGTAATGAATGCATATTCATTTTGTCAGACTCATATGTGGAACAAGTAATATGGGAAAAGGAATCTAAACACGTTAAGCTTCATAGTTAAGGGTTAGAGAAAACTATTTGAGTATTGATAGAAGGATTTTTTAGAGTTACATTTTGGAGAAGTGATACTGTTTAATGATTGTTGATGATTGATAGAAGAAGTTGTTGGAAGAAGTTTTAGATATTTCAGGCAGATTTGGGCTCAGTGGTCAAGCTTTTGGTGAATTTATATTATTCTTCAATTAGATTTTTCTTTTAGGATATATAATGATAATGGGTTAAGGAAGTTATTTTTGGTGTTGATAGGAGTCAACATTGTGTCAATTACTTCAGTTGAATGAGAAAATGGGATCTTGAAGTCGGACGACAAGAAGTCAGTTAACTTTTTAACTGACCTTTGTGAGAATGGTGCTTGTTTATCACTGTGCAACCCTTTGTAGTGTACTTTGTGTGAGATTCACAGGCAGGTGGAGGTTATTCTTCTTCCGGTGACTGGACCGCTGCATAATTTGTTACCAGGGAACTGGATCGTGGTGAAGGACCTGAAACGCAAGTCCTGGTGCCATACCAGATTCTCCTGACGACTAATTCGGCGGTTAGGGATCGAGGGGAGAGCAACGTGGATACACGCTAACCATTGCGAGCGTCGCGCCTTGCCTGGAGACCGGAAGCAAAGGATACGCGTTCTGCGTAGTACCGAGGAAAACTCAGTCTGTGCGCATAGTGCAGTTCTTTGAAAGTTGCTGTGAGCAATTTGATCGGTCGTTTGCAATTGGTTCGACTAGACTACACTGCCTGAAAGAAGATTGCCTATAGTCAACTGAAGATGGAAGAAGAGGTCAATGTGGAATGATAGTATGAAATCAGATTTACAGAAGAAGATATTAATGTGTTTTGCTTCTTATGTTCTAAATATAAGGGTATGTTTAGATTGATGGGAAAACATCTTGCTTTGTGTATGTTTGTATTTGGTGTGGATGCTTTTTACTGAGTTTGCATTGCATACTTATTTTGATGTTGATTTTTATTTTTCTCAATGCACTGTTTGAATTATGGTGTTGTTTAAAAAAAAAAAAAGAATGGAAATGTAGTGGAAATGTTGGTCATATGCATAGATGTATGTGTATGAAATCTATAATCTTCTATGTTCATTGGTAAGAGACAGGAAGGGAAAATAATTAAGTTGAGTTCAAAGGAATGTGAGGTGCTGATGGCTCTGTGGGCAGCTTGCCCTGGGGGGATGGGTGAAGCATTTTATATGGCCTTCTGTCCTCTGGTTACTGTAAGGGGTCAATGAGACAGTTGCTCTGAACTTTGGCTAGAAGGACTGTGTCCTGTTTCATTGTTTGTGTTAATTAAAAGTATTGTTCTTGTGACCTGGGGGAAGGTAGATAAATGGATCAAGCTGCTCTGACCCTTCCTGCTTCATAGGTGAGGTTAATTAAATTCTTGTTTGAAGATGGTCACACAAAGGACAGTTGACCATTTGGCTGGTCAACTCCTGCTGCTTTATTATCTATTGGTTTGGGGAGATATGCCCCATCAAAGAACAGTGAAACAATTGCTAGGGAGATGTATTGTTTCAAACTGTCACCAAGTTGAGTTGGCCAATCACAGAGTTTGTTTCATTGATTGATTGACCTTTTAGAATGCCATTTGATCTGAAGTGTATATGAGGTTGTTGATCTTTGGATGTTCAGGATCACTCTTGCGAACGATTTGTGGCTATCACAACCCTTCGCCAAGGACGGATCACAAAGTACTTTGTTTAAATCATATGTAATTGTATAGGTCTAATAAATTGTATTAAAACCATATCCCTTGACTATTCAGATCTACACAGTGCCACTTCGAATTCTTCCGTAACAAAAGGCAGGAGCTAGATACAGGATACGTTACCATTGCTCGTAACTGTTAATAGTAACACCTAGACTGTAGGCATGAACTAGTTTAGCTTGCTAACACAAGAGTATAGGTAGAATGTGCGATAATTTAGCCTAGTTTATTGGCAATGGGGCTAACGTTGTTTCATGATCCTGACTGTGTTTTCATTCAAATAAATAACCCATGTCATGTAAATCTACAAGTCACGATGCATGTTTGTCCGGATTTTTGTCAGGTTATTTTTCAGCAAGATATCTAGAGATAGCTAACTGAAGCCGAGTTGAATCACGATATGGTTTGGTTGCTAAGCTGTAGCCTAACGTTCTACCCACCTAAGTCAATCCAGTTTGCTTCAACAACAGAAGTGGAAACAAGTAATGTTGTCATTTCAAATAACATGTAGTCAATCTGTTGAAAACAGTGTTGTGTAGACACAATAGATTTATTTGCGCGTTTTTATTTCAAGTCTCCAATTTCGGTGTTTCCGTAAGTGCTGCTGTTGGCCGTGTTGCGTTTTTGCTCCCCAGCTTCACTCGTTGAAAACCAACCAATCAGCGCGCAGCTTATCTAAATATTAATGAGCATACCATAAAAGGAGAAAAGCTAGTGTTTTTTCCCGGGAACATTTCAGAGGATCTATCAGGGGGCATAGAACAGCACCCGGGCCATTTTCAACCCAACCAATGTTACATACCCTATTCGGAGACCTTAAGGAACAGTGTGAAATACCCCCAAAAAACTGTCAATCGCCCCTTTAAGCACGTAATCCCTTCGAATAGGGTTTTAGTAGTACACACGTAAAATACAATTTCTAATGACCCCATGTGTAATTTTTTTTGCTGCAAAAATCACAACCCCTCTAAGGAGAGCTGCCTTAGAACTAGAGACACTCTGGAGTAACAAATGTAATCCTTAATCATTAATCTCAGCAATTGGAATGGCCCTAACCGTCTCATCAACAATATTAACTGTACACTGCAGTTGAAATTTCTCCACAAAACTCACTATATAGTAACACATTTCCCTTATCATACAAGAAATGGGGCAACCGCTCAAATCCATTTGTATTTCAATTTTCTCGAAATACACAGGCTTTCTGCCAAACTTTATACATCTGTTATTCTAAAACTGGAGTGTTGTGAGGTTCGAAGTTGTTTGAACAGTAGTTTCCAATAAAGCAGCACTCAGACATCCCAAGTCTCCTGGAAGTTCTGGAAGTCTCCCGCATTTCAATAGCGGCTCCCGGACACCCGCTAATGCTATACAATCTCCCGGAAATTGAATTTATTAATTTTCGGGGGGAGAGAGCGAGCGACAGTTCAATGGTAATCATTTTCTGGTAGGACGGCCTTTGGAGAAACCAAGTGCGAGTGACAGACGTGGTGAGAATGACACAGCGTGCGTCCTGATAGGTTAGTTAGCACAAAGAAGATCAGTTTTCTCGGTAGGGCGGGCTTTACAGTCAACCTCTCTCTCCAGTTCATCCATCGGTTCGGTTCGGCAGAGCCATGGCAGAGGGTTCAAGTAAAAAAAAAGAAATACAAAACACACTTCACCCCAGACTACACTAAAATGTACCCATGTATAATAGGAGTAAAACACAACGATAGTGTAACTCGCTGCACTGTTTGCAGCAGTGATTTTTCGATTGCCCATAGTGGGTTAAATGACTGCAAAAGACATATTGAGGTGAGTTTAATAGGTGTCATTGGGGTATTAGCATAGCTAACGTTATTTTAACTAGCTGCTATAAGGAGCTAATGTATTGATGTCTAGGTGATGAGGCCAAACTCCCTGTAGACCCATGTGTAAAGTAGTTACTGAATTAAAAAAAAAACTCCATGAGTTGAATACAGTAATATAATAGTATAATATAATACGAAAGTGTAAGTATATATTTTAATGTAACAGTTTCTGCATATACCAGACTTAGATTAGGTGAAATCACAAAAACAAAGCATGTATGTAACCTATTACATGAGACAATATAATAAGTATACACCTCATGCTTTTATTTCTTTTAGGGATCACTACATACTAGGGAGGCTCAGCGCAGGGAAGGCTGCTCAAGTATTTCACAGTTCTTTTCAGTAGAAAACCAAAGTCTGAGCAGAGAAGGTCACAAGAGCAGAGGTGTACTTTACATCTTTCATTGTTGAGCATATTCGAATTGAATTGAATTGAATTGATGTTTATTGGCCATGAAAGTTTGCACAGAACACGGAATTTGATTTGGCAGGAGAGCCTACCTAGGCAGCCATCAAAGGCGCCCACCAGAAAGATTACAGCAAAGCATAACATGAGGAGAGAGGAGGAGAAAAAAAAGGCAACCCCCATACAATGCCTCCTAGAGGAGTACAGTATGGGAACAGGCAAAAACCTCAGCACATAAGCCCACAAACATTAACAACACAACATTACAAAACACTTGCAATGGGAAAGGGCGGTGGGGTAGACCAGCAGCATCTGGACCTGCGACCGTAATAGGCGCTGGACACAGACCCGCCAGCCACCCAGGGAAAAGCAATCGAAGGCGTTGGATGGGGGGTGGGGGGGTGGGTGGTATCTGTAGTAGGTGAAAGTTAGTGTGTGAGTAGGTCTGGGTTGGCGCCCTCGACCTAGGCCACAATCAGTCCGAGGTCTCTCTATGCAGATAGTGTTGGCAAGGAGACGTCCTTGGTCATGACCCGGGTAGAGACCAAGCCACAGATGTTGATGGTGGGGGAGTGGGAAGGGAAGAGCAAGATAGTCCTCGCTTCAGCGCTCTCCAGGGGAGTTGTTTTTCCAGCAACGGCCTTGGCCAAGGCCTGAGCTGGTTACGGGGCCGAAAGTAGATGAGATTGGTGTAGATGTTTAGACGAGTAGATGCGACTCAATTTTCACGTCCACCCTTCAGGAAGGCCTCCAGATCCTCAAACCTTCTTTGCTGAGCCGCGAACTTATCCCTGTTGTACTCCCTATTCTGCTGTAAGTTCACAGTCAGTGCTCCAACGGCTCTGCCCACCGTCTCAATCAGGTCGGGCAGCCTAAGGGGGCTTTTGATGGCTGCAGCCGTTTCCTTGACTTTCCGATACACAAGCCAACCGCCTAATCCACACAGCAGAAAGCCTGTAATCATGGTTCCGAAAATAAAGATGTCTTCAACATCCTCAACGGAAAGCGCCGCTAGACACACGACACGCCAATTGTCCCACGCGTCCATCGTGTAGCCAGCTGCAAACGTCCCGTCCGGACATTTGGGTTCCCCCCGAACCCGATCTTCTCTTCGAGAAGATGGTGTCAATTGCATTGAGAGACCAGCTAATTAATTCCATGCTTCCAGTTTCGGAGAGTGATGGTGAGAGAGTATCTTGAGACAGACAAGACAGACAAGACAGAGCGAAGCAGGGAAGGTCAGGGAGGGGAGGATAGAAAAATGCGACCGCCTTCGTCGAGAGCCAAGAGGGAAGGGAGAGAACACACCATTAAGGATATAGATGTAAGCAACACTGAAATTCACCTCCCAGATGAAGAGCTTTTTATCGGGTACCTGGCATATTCTGCCATTCCAGGTGTGTAAGCACACAGGCAAGCTTTTCAGGCAAATGTTTCCAGATTCAGATGTAGCAAAAAAGTATGCCTACTCCTCAACCAAGACAGCAGCTATTGTGAACATGGCACTGGAACCTGAATGTTCAGAAGATCTGTACAAGTTCTTCCGGACAGAAAAAAGGCCATACCATATTTTAATTGATGAAAGCAACGATGTCATGTGTGAGAAGGAATGTGCCATTTTAGCCAGGTACTATCATGAAACACAGGATAAGGTAACAGTTGGATTTGTAGACATGCCAGTGTGCAATGATGCCAAAGTTGAAAACATATTCAACTGCATTTCATCATCCATGCATGACAAAGGCCTTGAATGGTCTAATTGTTGTAGGATTTAGCAGTGACAACTGCAATGTGATGATTGGCAAAAACAACTCTGTATTGTCAAGAGTGAAAGCACAGGCCCCTCATATTTACAGTGTTGGCTGTCCAAGTCACCTGGTCAACATTTGTGCCAAAACTGCTGCTAAGGAGCTCTCAATGTCACCTGAAGAACTGCTCCTTGACATCTACTGACATCAATATTTGTATTTTATATTGTATTTTATACTGTAAATTGGCAACTTATATTTTATTTGATGGCAACTTTATTTATTCGTTTATTGTATGCACCTTCCTGCCAAAGCAAATTCCTTGTCTGTGCAAGCTTTCATGGCGGAATAAATCCCTTTCTGATTTCTGATACTACTATTTTGAAAAAAGTTCCAAACGAAGAGAAGACCTAAAACGGTTTCAAGAGTTTTGCAATGTTGCCCAGCAGAGAGTACAAAAGCATTGTCCTACACGCTGGCTTTCTTTAGGAAAAGGTTTGGGCCATCTGCTCCACCAATGGCCAGCTTTTCTTTCATATTTCGAGTCAAAGAGTGAGAATCAGAAGTCATCTCATATTCAGAAAAGGCTGAAAGACCCCCAAATGAAACTATATGCTAGCTTTCTCCATAATGTCACACAATGCTTTGACAAATTCAATTTGATTTTTCAAAACAAGGCACCTGTCCCTCTTCAAGTTAGATCAGAGCATACAAGAGCTCCTGCATGACATGCCAAGCAGATTTAGTAAGCCGAAGGTATTGAGAGAACACACCATTAAGGATATAGATGTAAGCAACACTGAAATTCACCTCCCCAGATGAAGAGCTTTTTATCGGGTACCTGGCAAGGAGGCAGTTGCTAAGTGAGGAAGGAAAAGAAATGCCCCCTTACAAGACAAAGAAGTTCTTTTAAGATGCCAGAGCATTCTATGTCAGGAGCTTTAAAAAAAATCATGGAGAAGTTCACAATGACAGACCAAATCTTGAAGAATCTGTCAGTGGTCAATATGGAGAACCAAGATGAGGTGACTCCAGAGCAAATTTTGTTTTTGGCAGAGAGATTTCCAAATGTGATCAAGGAAGATGCCAGAGAACAGCTCCACTTGGAAGTCCTGGATTATGTCTCAACTAACCTTGAGGGACTGGTGCCAAAGTACAAAAGTTTGCCAGTTGATGAATTCTGGGGGATGCTGTCCAAAGTCAAATCTGTGAGCACAGGGCAGTTGAAATTCAAAGAGCTCTGCCAATTGATGAAGCTGCTTTTGGTGCTGCCAAATTCCAATTGTGATGTGGAAAGGGCATTCAGCATTGTGCGTCACATTAAGACGGAATACAGAAAGTCAGCTGTCTCACACAACTCTTGTGAATCTGATGTCTTGCAAAATCAATAAATTAATTGACACAAACTGCTACGCGGTTGAGACTTCCCCAAAAAATGCTGAAAGCTGCCAAACAAGCTGCTGCACAGTACAATGAAAGTTCACAAAATAAGTAGCTATTTGCATTTAGCGTGTCTAAGTACTGTTTGTAAATGGGTTGGTGTTAAATAAAGAAATAAAAGAATTGATAAAGAAATAATACAGAAATAATACAGAAACTAGAGGGGGTACAATTTCTGGGGAAATTGTAGGGTGTGCTTGCTTACTTGTAGGGGTCCGTATTTAAATTACATTTTACAACTGATATTTCTGTATATTTTATATTAAAATGCATAGCCTTCTTATTATTTATTAAGATTACATAGATTTAAAAGCATTTTTTTTCTGCTCATTTACAACTCAAAATACTGTGAGCGTTCGTATGATACCTCTATCTTTACGGCTCCACTGTGACGCGCAACAAGAAAACAAACAACAGAGACGAGGCTCGAAAGAAAGAAAATGCTGTATTTTTTTTACAGTGCGTTCTTCATTCAACTACACCAATTATTTAGAGAGACATCATTCCCTCGTCCGTTCCCCCCCTTCCCCTCTCCCTCGATCCTCTTTTGTAGCCTCAATCAGGACCTTCAGGGTACAAACACAGTCGTTAGTGTAATCCTCTCCACCTGGTCACCCTGGCGACGCCTTTTACTCCGCCTCACCCCCTATAGAGGGCGTAGCAGGCCTACGTCCTCTTACAATACTAACAGTGAAGACTAGAATGAAATAGTGTTGTCATTTCCCCTGCAAGAGGGAATGGTGATCAGCAACCTCATAGTTGAATCAAAACGTATATATTTGACAGACCGGTGTAAAAATGGACCTAATCTCTATGATTTAAACGTCATTGTAAGTTTTTCCCTTTGTCGTGATATTTTCAGGCATTTAGCCTACTCATATTGCATTCATTCATTAATAAAGAACCCCCTTTGAAATTTATTTTAACAACAACATTACCAGCAGTAGCTATCTCAGATGGAATCATGTTTCAAATATTATCATCTGCTAACTGAAAATATGCCCCCAAAAATGTAAATAAGATTGACATTTACTTAGGGGAAAATCACTCATTCATAAAAATGTCAGTGGTAGCGATCATTGTCAGTAACAAGGCAAAATGCGATATAGCCCTGCTGTGTGGAGAAGCTGCCCTGGTAAATTGTAGGGCTACAACTACTACTAGACTGTCTTGGTAGCGATTGCGTTGGTTGAATTCGATTTAACGTTACTTCCGTTGTAACGGTCTAGGCTGAAATGAATTGAACAGATTGAAGTTTAGGCTGTGGCAATAGAGTTCAGGTTAGTAGTCACTAGTCAGATAGTTTCACCAAAAACATGTGCCGCCGTTTGACTTAGCTACAGTACTGTAAACAGCTGTGGAGTATGTTTTTGTTACCAGTGAGCTACACTGGTTTGAAACCACAGGTAATGATAATTTCACCCAAAAATCGTTTACTTGTAATATAATGTCATAATAAATCCTACAACGAAAATGTAATTGTGAGGAATGTTTATTTTAACGATTGAAAACAGATGCATCATAGACCGCTGTAGTATGTGTTGCCCGGACAGAGGCTAATGTCATGATGCTAATGCTTCAGTGAAATAGTAGACTAATGTTTTCGAAAGTAGATGTAACTACTTCCATATATCAGCTTATATTGTTTTTCATATCACAAAGTAATATGAGTAAATAGTTATCACCCTGGCCTATTTGCTTGTGGCGTTTCTGCAGCTCCCTTGCAGTAAAGCAGTTAGCCTAGCTATCTCCCAGAAGTTAACGAGCTGCTAAACTAATGTCCTGCTAGAGGTAGTCACGCGATATTTCGTGACGTTAGTAACGTCAGTAGCTTCAGTGACTGTGGCTAGCAAGTTAGCCACCGTTAGCTTCACTTTTGCCACAAAAACTGAGTTAAAACCTAAACCGTGCAACGGAACATAAATCCCAATAGAACCAACGCAATCGCGACCAAAACGAACCTTTTGACATCGACGTTGTCTCGCCGAAAGGCAAGCACACCCCAATAATACAGAAATACAGAAATAATAAAGATGTAATAACGAATGAATTAAGAAAGGATATATAAAAATATAAAGGAAGAATAAATAGTTGGTGTTAAATAAAGAAATAAAGAATCGATGAAGTAATAACACAGAAAAACTGAAATAAAGATGTAATAACGAATGAATAAAGAAAGGATATGCCTATGTAAAACATTAAAAGGAAGAATGAATAGTTGGTGTTAAATACAGAAATAAAGAATAAATAAAGAAATAATGAAGATGTATTAACGAATGAATAAAGAAAGGATAAATAAACATTAAAGAAAAAAAAAATAAGGATTGAATAAATATATATTTTTTTTAGTCTTTTTTCTTCGGCCAGGGGGGGGACATCTCCCGGAAATGAGTTTCTGCAACTTGGGATGTCTGAGCACTTGCTGGTGGAAGGTTTAAAGTTTAAAAGGGCATGCGGTACACTCAGTCACAACAAAGAAAAAAAATGCTTTCCCCCAGTTTAACACAAATTGCATTGGGGACAATAAACCAGAAAGAGTGGCTATTTTGTATGAAAGATTCCAACCATTGCAATTTCTAAACACCATTCATAATGTAAAAATTCCAATTGCATTCACACCACCGTCTTCAATTTTTTTTGTCATGTCATTCTTTCTTTTGTACTGACATTTATATCTCCAGATATAGCCCCCACCGAATTAATATCAATTCATCCGTTTATTTCTTCATATTTGTTCATATTTCTTGACAAATTTTTGTTTGAGAATACTCCATTAATTTCTACCAATTTATACCGACTAACGCACAGAAATATAAACTGTGCCTTCCTCCAAATACTTCCAAGTCCACACGTGGGAAACCTGCTCCCAGTGACCCCAATGTTGCTAGCCCAACACGAGTTGAGCCGGATGCTAGCCTGGAAACCCTTTTTGCTGAAGTGGGTAAAATTAGCGCCACGCTACATAAGGTCGCTTCAGATGTTTCAACGATCAAAGAAACTACTGCTGAACAAAAAAATGTAGTAAACGCCATGCAAGAACGGCTGACTGAGGTGGAAGGCCGAGTATCGGACATTGAGGACACTAAGCAGCGACTGGTGGGCAACAGTGAGCTACACAACAAGCGCATAAACACCCTATGGGACCGTGTGGAGGATCTGGAGAACAGAAGCCGCCATAACAATGTGAGACTGCTAGGTCTATCAGAGGGCCTCGAAGGGGACAACATGAAGACTTGCATTAACAAGATCCTGTCAGAGGGGCTGGGCTTGGACGTTGACAGTGAGTTCGAAATTGAAAGAGCACACCGCTCTCCTGGATCTCGCCCGACTAACGTTCAATCGCCGAGACTGGTCATGATGAAATTCCTGCGTTCTACTGCGAGAGACAAAGTTCTCAAAGCTGCTAGGGAGGAGGATGGAGCAGTGTGGTGTGGATGCAACATTTCCCTTTTCCCAGACATGACAAAGGAGCTAGCTGAGAGGAGGAAGGCCTTTTCAAAGGCGAAACAACTGCTCCACCAAAAGAAGGTTAGATTCAGTCTCGCTTTTCCGGCGACACTAGGATTTACATGGAGGGGGAGGAGCAGAAAGTTTCAAGATGCGTCGGAGGCTGTCAAGTTCATCGAGCAACAAATGACCGTGACGGAGCACAATGTCGGAGACAACCCGGATGGAGAATAAAAAGATGATGAAGATCTGCGAAAATAACAAAGAGAATATGAGTGAGGTATGGTGGGGCTGGACAATGTTTGTGTGGCTATCTTAACTACATTTACATTTACATTTATTCATTTAGCAGACGCTTTTATCCAAAGCGACTTCCAAGAGAGAGCTTCACAAAGTGCATAGGTCACTGATAATAACAACAAGATAGCCCCACAGCATTGCGGGTAGTCAAAAACAAGAAGTACATATTGTGAACAACCAAAAAATAGTGCTAAAGGGAAGAAACCATAAGAGCATGTAGTTAAACAAGTTAAAAATTACACAACATTAATCTCTAAGTGCAGGTGTACCTGTAGGAAAGCAATAAAAATAGGATTAACTAAAAAAGAATACAACAGTTTAAATCAGCTACCACTAACCAACAAGAGCAACAGTCTAAGCAAGAGTCATTGTGAACCTTGAGGAAACTAGCGTTGGGTTCAGCAAACCATTCCTAAGTACCATTGTACTCCCGGAACAAGTGTGTCTTGAGCCTTCTCTTGAAGGTGGAGAGACAGTCCGTGTCTCTGATGGAGGTGGGGAGTTGATTCCACCACTGGGGTGCCAGGCAGAAGAGCTTGTGCTGGGACCGGGCGGTCTTGAGAGGTGGGACCACCAGGCCGTTGTCTGAAGAAGACCATAGGTGGCGGGTGGGGGTGTAAGGCTGCAGGAGAGACTTGATGTAGTCGGGCGCAGTCCCGTTCACTGCTCGGAAGGTCAGTACCAGGGTCTTGAATCTGATGCGGGCCGTTATGGGTAGCCAGTGGAGGGAGATGAGGAGCGGGGTAACGTGGGAGCGTCTGGGTAGATTGTAGACCAGACGGGCCGCTGTGTTCTGAATCCTCTGAAGAGGGCGGGTTGCGCATGATGGGAGACCGGCGAGCAGCGAGTTGCAGTAGTCCAACTTGGAGAGGACAAGTGCTTGGACAAGCAGCTGGGTGGAGTGCTCAGACAGGTATCTCCTGATCTTCCGGATGTTGTAGAGGGTGAATCTACACGACCGGGAGACCGCAGCAATGTGGGCCGTGAGGGAGAGCTCGTCATCCATGGTAACCCCAAGGTTCCTGGCAGAGGATGAGGGGGTCACCGTCGCAGATCCCAGGGTGATTGAGAAGTCATGGGAGATGGAGGGTTTGGCCGGGATGATGAGAAGTTCCGTTTTGGCAAGGTTCAGCTGGAGGTGGTGCTCAGTCATCCAGGCGGAGATGTCTGCGAGGCAGGCCTCAATCCTAGCTGAGATCCCCGGATCGGTCGGAGGGAATGACAGGTACAGCTGCGTGTCGTCAGCGTAGCAGTGGTAGGAGAAGCCATGGGAGGTGATGATTGGTCCAAGTGAGGTGGTGTACAGAGAGAAGAGGAGGGGACCAAGGACGGAGCCCTGTGGGACACCAGTGGAGAGCTGGCGTGGGCCTGACAGTTTGCCTCCCCAGGAGACCTGGTAGGATCTTCCCGACAGGTAGGATGAGATCCACTGGAGTGCAGTGCCAGTGATGCCCATCTCAGAAAGTCTGGAGAGCAGGATCTGGTGGTTAACCGTATCAAACGCCGCAGAAAGGTCCAGCAGAATGATGACGGATGACCTGGAAGCCGCTCTGGCAGACTGAAGGGCAGTGGTGACTGAAAGGAGGGCAGTCTCTGTGGAGTGGCCGGTCTTGAAGCCCGATTGGTTGGGGTCGAGCAGGTTGTTCTGAGAAAGGAAGTTAGACAGTTAGTTAGATACAGCACGTTCAATTGTTTTAGAAAAGAAGGGCAACAATGATACCGGTCTGTAGTTCTGGAGGACGGAAGGGTTAAGGGAGGGTTTTGCCACTATTTTTCCCACCGTAGAATTTCACTAACACAAACTAGTTAAAACATTCGCTGTTCCCCAGCCTAATAGCCTAATTACAGGACAGCAGTTCAGGGCTTGCAGTTGCCGTTGAGTGCCTTTGTTATGTAAACCACCTCCAAGTTTTGTGTGTCATTTATTTTGTTGGACGGGCGTTATTCTGTAATTTCGTTTCTTTGCAGTGAGAGTGCCCCCCTTTTGTTTGGATTGATTTAATTATATTAGTTTGATTTGACTTTATGTAACAGGCAACGTAATAAGATCGCAGCCTTGGTGCAGCTTGTTGTGCTAGTGGCTCGAGGGAACACCAACTGTACCGTAAATAAAGTGCATTATTTTTGTACGCCGCCTCCTCCCCTTTTCATTTAATTGAACACACCTTCGTGACAACTACTGTTCTAGCTTACCGCTGGCTCTTGGTGAAGAGCCAGTAGGGTGTAGGTTACATAAAGCTCTCTCTTGGAAGTCGCTTTGGATAAAATGCATAAATGTAAATGTCTGCCCCCCTGTCTAATAGTGAATCTGCCCTCCTGTATTATGGTGAGTCTACCTTCCTGTCTAATAGTGAGTCTGCCCTCCTGTATTATAGTGAGTCTGCCTTCGTGTC
>NW_025813758.1:164627-217466 GCF_021917145.1 Hypomesus transpacificus | reverse complement strand
TCCGCTCCACTCATAGAACTGGAGTTACCTCCATTAACTATCGTTAAACATTCACTAATCGCCTTCTTGCCCGCCACTGCGAGGCAGTGCAAGGAGGATGAGGGCGGGGCTAGAAGGTTTCAAGTGCGTGCGAAATTTAGGCGGGAACTGACCTCCGTCCCTGCGTCCAATTGCCAACGGAGAAGGCTTCGACGGTTTGCCAATCAGTCTGCTCGGGAGAGAAGTCCAATCAGCAGACGACAAGCCAACGATATATACTTCCTTATCCTTTCTTCAAAAACTGACTTCAAACTCGTCAACGACAAGAAAAGTATCATGGCCAGAACAAAGCAGACCGCTCGTAAATCCACCGGTGGAAAAGCCCCGAGGAAGCAACTCGCCACCAAAGCCGCTCGTAAGAGTGCACCGGCCACTGGTGGCGTGAAGAAACCTCATCGTTACAGGCCCGGGACCGTGGCTTTGAGAGAGATCCGTCGGTACCAGAAGCAGGCCCGTAACGGAAACACATGAGGCCCCCCCGCAGAATAAGTCTGAGAGCCCCCCCCCCCTCCCCCCAAATATGTAAGGGATAATGTAATACAAATACCGAGGAGCCGAACAGGACCCAGACGCAATCAACTGAACTTTTTGGAACATTCTGAGAGCCTTATAATAAATGCACGATATCAAAACTCAAGCTTGTCTTGTGAGGGAAATTTATTCAATAAGAAAAAAACTTTCAAACAGAGCATATGTTACAACAACATAACAAATAGGACTACATATAGTCGATACACTTTCTACAGGTTTGCAGGTTTATACACATGTGCGCGTCTTTTAACAAATCTGTGTGCAAAGTCTTTTACCACACTCTTTACATCTAAACTGCGCGCACGTTCATTTTCTATGCTAAGGGTGGCCAGACCTGACAGCCTCTCTTGTGACATGGTGCTTCTGAGATACGTTTTTATCAGTTTCAGCTTCGAAAATGACCTTTCGGCGCTTGCAACAGTCACGGGTATTGTCAAAAATAATGTGATGGCCGTGGCTACATCAGGCACACTTGATAATATAGAGTTGTGTTTTATTATTAGCGTGTTCGCCAAATCATAAATTGAGCCATTTTTTATTTCCCTGATGGCGAACTCTAACGCTTGTCTTAAGGCGAGCACCTGGTCTGGGAAGTCCGCGGATAAGTCGTCAGAGTATTGCTCAGCAAGGGCACTCGCTGACTGGTACATATCATTGTCTGACTTTGACAGGAGTTCTCGTGGGCGTAGGAACCCAAACCTCCTTGCCACCTCTTGCATTCCACTGAACCTAAGGGTGACCTGTGTAATGGCTATGTCTAAAGTCTGGTAAAACACTGACACTTTAAAGTGCTCCTCGGGATCCAACAGCCTCTCATCCTCGCATAACTCATCGAAATGCCTCTTGGTGCGCCTGGCGCGTTTATGAAGAAATGTGGGAGAAATGCCCCAGGACTGGGCAAGATCTTGGGCACTTTCTTTAAGGCTTTGAAACTCCCCTCTGAGTGCAGCAAGGCTCTCCGATACACCGGCTAGATATTCGCTTGCCTGCAAAATATCCACATTCTGTTTCTGGAGGCTCTGTGAAACAACATTTACAGTTTCGAGAAGTTTACCCTGTATAACTGTTTGGAGGACAAACTCGAAATTCTCCATGCTGTGTTTAAGTCCCTCGGCCTCAGCACACTCTTCCTTTTTTTTGGACAACAGACATATTTTCGTCAGTGCTTTCATCACGTCTTTAAAGCGAAAGCGGAGAGAGCGCACAGCATCATGCCGGGATGCCCAACGCGTTGGGCATAGCCGTTTAAGTGTAGGCCCTGCTTTGAACTCTGTCTCCACGAGGTCCCATCTTTTGATGCTACCACTGAAAAAAACATATAGTTTTTGTACAGTATCATAGAAATATTTTACCTTCGTTACATTTTGGCATGCATCTGTCACAGGTGGGGGCGCTGGTGCCTCCACTTAGTCTACTCTTACTCTGAGGAGCAAAACGTATCTCCCACTCAAAAGATGCCAAAACTCGTAGAATCGAGGTATAAAATGTATTAGGTTTATTGGTAAAAAAAGAAAAAGAAAAGGAAGTCCTTGTTGTTGATCGCCTCAAGAGGCTCTGGCAGGAGATAAGGTAGCCTGGTTCCTCTGGTGGCCGCTGATGCTGGCCTCCTCCAGCAGGGGGAAGGGGGGTTATCCGGAGACTGCGGGAATAGTCCGATTGATTATTCTGCGCACACTGGACGTAATCCTATCGCCCACCCGGGACTGCAGGGTGCTCCAACTAGTGCATGAACGGCAAAATCTGTAAAACAGTGGAACATGGGCACACCATACATCAAACTCACGTGTGCAAGCGTAACACAACTGTGGATAAAACCTCAAACTCAGGTGTATCAATAGGCCGAGCAGTCCGGGCAGCACGTTCCACAAGCTTGACTGTGTAGAATTCACGGTACTCAGCTTCGGCGAAAGTCCGTCTCCGTACGCGCTGTGTTGCAGTCCCTTGCTCCCCCAGTCTTCTCTCTCTGCTTTCAGTCCTCTCTCTCTGCTTCCAGTCCTTCTCTCCGCTTCCATTCCTCTCTCCGCCTCCAGTTTCGGTTCTCCTTCCAGTCCCCAACGCTGCTTGATTGACGGTGATCTGAGTTTAAAAACCCTCCCAATCCCCCGGTTAATTGCGACCAGCTGGGTGCTTCCCTAATGCACACCTGCAGCTAGTTGGTTTAATACGGTACTGAATATGGTCCCCGTGACATCCTCCCCCACTATTGGGTTCTAGTCCCTAGACCCCATCTTATGAGACCCAGTTGCCGTACCTCGCAGGGGGCTGTCCCTGCGTGTCCCGTTGGGAGCGTCTGGCCTGTGGTGGGGGATCCGCTTCGTCTGTGGTCGGTCTAGGTCTTGCTGGTACCACGGCCCACCCCATCCCAGGTGGTCTCGGGGTTGCTGGTCTCACGGGTGTATCTTGCCTCGGTGCTGGGTAATTTGGACAGGGACGCAGCAGGTTACGATGTAATACCCGGTCAGGGCCTGGCCTTCAGGCCGCACCGTGTAGACAGGGCGGTCAGGTCGTTGGTTACATACCACATAGGGCATGGCCTCCCACCGGTCGCTCAACTTGCCTTTCCCTTGTCGTCGGCAGTCCCGAACCAGCACACGCTCGCCCGACAGCAGGGGGGCGTCTTGGGCTGTCCGGTCGTACAGGCGTTTGTTCTTGACAGCCGCAGCACCTAAATGCTCAGTGACCCGTCTGTAGGCATCATGAAGCTGTTGATGGTGTTTACTCACCCATTCTGTTGTACTCTGGGGTCCGTCCCTTGCCGCCGTCCCAAGGAGCAGGTCAACGGGTAGGCGCACATGCCTCCCAAACATCAGGTAGGCGGGGGCATAGCCTGTGGTACTATGTACACTGTTGTTATAGGCCTGCATTAGGAAAGGGAGATGGTCCACCCACCTACTGTGTTGTTCCACTTCCAAGGTTCCCAAAAGGCTCAGCAGGGTCTGGTTGAACCTCTCGCATCCTCCGTTACCCTGGGGGTGATATGGTGTGGTATGGGTCTTTCGGCAGCCATAAAGCTGACACAGCTCTCGAATTACTTTGGATTCGAAATTCGGACCCTGGTCAGAGTGGAGGATCTCTGGACAACCAAAAGGTTGGAACACCGCGCCCCAAAGGACCCTGGCAGTGGTGGTGGCGGTCTGGTCGGTGGTGGGGATGGCCCAAGCGTACTTGGTAAACAAGTCGTCACCACCAGGATGTTCTGGTAACGATCCGTTGGCCGACTCAGTGTTAGAAAGTCCATACTCACGGTGTGGAGGGGAGCCTGAGACAGTATGGGGACTAAGGGGGCTTTGGTGTTTGGTCTTGCTTTGAAAAGCATACAGCGTGGACAGCCCCGAATGAATGCCTCCACGGACTCCTCCATCTTCGGCCAGTAAAAGTTCCTCCTCAGCAGGGACAAGGTCCTTTCCTGGCCTTGGTGACCCATCTGTGTGTGGTAGGCTTGTAGGAGGGATTGTACCTGGGTCTGTGGCACTACTACCTGACACATGGTGTCGTGGGTTACAGAGTCATGAACAGAACGACAAACCACCCCTTCACGCACACCGAGTTTGCTCCAGTGACTCAGGAGTTGCCTCACAGTTGGAGTTTGGGCCTTCCTCTCTGCCGCCGAGGGTAAGGAGTTCTGGTTCAGGTAGGTCCGAACTGCCACCATGTCGTCATCTTTCCCCTGCAGCTCCTCCCATCGGTTTGGGTCCCAACCCCAACTGGCGGGGACCAACTCGCGGCTTGATCCTGGTGCCTCTACCACTCCTACCAGTAGCCCGTCTTCAGGCTCAACGGGAGGGGTTGTGGCTGGGTCAGTCCCACCCGTAACCGGGAGCCTAGAAAGCACATCAGCATTAGTGTGTTCCTTACCCGGTCGATAGTGGATCTGGTAGTCGTAGTTGGCCAGTTGGGCCACCCACCGCTGTTCTACGGCCCCAAGTTTGGCTGTCTGTAGGTGGACAAGGGGGTTATTATCAGTCACCACCTTGACCTTTGCGCCCCATATGTAATCTTTAAACTTTTCACTTAAGGCCCACTTCATGGCTAGGAGTTCTATCTTAAAAGAGCTGTAGCGGGAGTCGTTCCGCTCAGCTGGATGGAGACTTCGGCTTGCATATGCGATGACCCGCTCTACTCCTTGTTGCTGCTGGGCCAGTACGGCGCCCAACCCTGCGTTACTGGCATCAGTATAGAGGATAAAGGGTTGTGAGAAGTCTGCATATTCAAGGATGGGGGACTGCAACAGCTCTTGCTTGAGTCTTTGAAAAGCTGTATCGCACTCGGGGTTCCAGGCCACGGAGGGGGATCCCCGACCACGAGAGCGTCCTGTGCCTACCAGGAGTCCATTCAGGGGTTTAGCGATTTTAGAAAAATCCTTAATGAAGCGCCTGTAGTATCCCACAAAGCCCAGGAAGGACCTCACCTGTCGGATGGTCTTAGGAGGTTCCCAGTCTTGTACCGCCGATAGTTTTTCTGGGTCGGGGGAGATTCCTTTGGAACTGACGCGATGGCCCAGGAACTTAACCTCCTTCTGGAACAGCTGGCACTTCTCCGGCCGCAGTTTTTGGCCGTACTTCTCCATGGCCTGCAGCACTTGTTCCAGATGGTTCAGATGGGAGGAGAAATCTGGGGAGAACACTATGACATCATCCAGGTATACCAGGGTGGAGTCGACCAACTGCCCGCCCAGACATCGCTGCATCAGCCGTTGGAAGGTTGCTGGGGCGTTGCAGAGGCCAAAGGGCATCCGGTCCCACTCAAACAGGCCAAAAGGGGTGGTAAAGGCAGTCTTCTCTCGGTCGCTCGCTTCCACCTGGACCTGCCAATATCCACTGGCCAGGTCCAAAGTGGAGTACCAGGCAGCCTGTGTCAAGCTGGTGAGGGAGTCTTCTATCCGCGGTAAGGGGAAAGCATCCTTCTTAGTCACGCTGTTCAGCTTCCGGTAATCGACACAGAACCTCCAGGCCCCAGTCTTTTTTTGTACAAGTACGATGGGTGCTGCCCAGGGACTGCTGCTTTCGCGGACAATGCCTCCGTCCAACATCCCTCGCAGTAGCGTGCGGACTTCCTGATACAGGGTAGGTGGTACTGGGCAATATCGCTCCCGGCTTGGCGCTGCATCTCCCGTGGGAATCTGGTGTCTAACGATGTTAGTACATCCATAATCCTCCTCGTGGGTGGAGAACACATGCTGCCATTTAGTGAGGAAACATTGGAGCTGGTGCTGCTGGTTTTCGTCCAGACCATCCCCCCGTAGTGACTCACCAGTGAGATGTTCGGGCATGGCCGCCCTGGGGGTACCCATCTTGTGGCCCGTCTGGCTGATGTCAACCTCGACCACCCCACAGCTGACCTGATTAAAGCGGACCTCACCGCTTTCTCTTATTTGTTGGGGCCCCACTGCTGTGACTCGGGCCAGACATTGATGGCGATGGAGGTTGACTGGGTATGGCCTGGCATTCCGCACTCTCACCGGGACTCGACCACGGTGTACGGTAGCAAGGCCTCGTGCCACCTCAATAGTCTGGCATTCCGGGTGTGGCTCCACTGTGACCCAGTTGTCCGGTCCATAGGCCCGGGCTGGCAACCTGGCCCAGACTATGGCTTCACTCTGGGCTGGGATGGAAAGGGCATAACGGCAGGCCACCCGGCCGGTGTCTTCCTGGTCCCACTGGGTCTTGGCCGTGTGGATCCTACGGCAGTCTGCAAAGATGTGTTCCCACTGCTGTCCCTCTGTGGGCTGGAGCGTCTGGGTAGGTTGGGTTTTGAACAGCTCCTCCCAGCAAGCGGAGATGACGTTCATGCCCAACAGGGCTCGATGGGTACCCAGACAGTGGTCTCGGACGATGACAACCCCCTTTTCCGGCACGGTGATGCCTCGAACCTGGAAGTCGCTGACCACATAGCCAATGTAGGGGATGTTGAGTCCATTGGCTCCCCGCAAGGTCAGCCATGGTGCTTCCGCTCCCTGGAGTTGTTGATTAAACAGTTCTTTGCACAAGCTTTCCGAGAACAGGGTAACCTGGGACCCAGTGTCGACCAAACATCTGATCTTCTTACCCCTGACCTGTACATCGATGGTGGGGCATTGTCCAATCAGGCTGTTTCTAGGGGGAGAGAACGGGCCAATTGGAAGGGTCCCGGCCACTTGACCCACAGTGACCGGTAAAGCTAAAAATCCCCTTGTGACCCCCGACGAGGCCCAGGACCACACTGGCGGCTAATGTGGCCTGATTCCCCACAACTGTTGCAGACTGGTCTCCCCTGGTCATCCCACTGGAACCTTGGTCCAGTCGCCCGACCCGGACGCCTTGGTGGCTCCCGGCTGCCATCCGAGTAGGAGCGTTCACGGGGCAAGGGGGGGGTTGCCAGGCTGGTGGCTGGACTGACCCCGGCGTAACTCTTCTAAGAAGGTTTTAGACAGTGTCGGGGAATTCCTGGTAACAAGGTGACCTCAAGAAAGGAGTCAACTAGGACAGGGGTTAGATGAGGAGAGGAAATAGCCCACGTAGGGAACTAGGCCAGGAAAGACTTGTTTATCCCCATGTAAGGAATTAGGTGAGAGAGGAGGCTGTTTGGGTCCCATGCTCGATAATGAGGAGAAGAGTGAGCTGGGAGAGTCACTCTCCCCCTCCCGTTAGAATGTTCTTTTCAGAGAAGAAGTCAGGTCGGGATGACCTGATAGGGAAATGTTGCTCGAGTGAGACCACGGGTTGTGCAAGAATGACCACGGGTTGTGTAAGGACAGCCAATTGAGGGAGGACATCTGTTTATCTTGAACAAACTGTGTGTTGTCTGATAATGGCCAAACATATTTGTGTGACGTAATAAGACTGTATAAAAGCTCTAGTCTGTCAATGCATGGTAGACTTCCCTGGCTAGAGAAGTTCTGCGCGTGATTTCCAATCTGCCTGGCAACAATAAAGACAAAGACCTTTGCAATCAATCTCCTGACTCCAAGCCTGTTAATTCTTGCTTAAGAACCACTTTCGAGACCCCAACAATTGGTGACTACCGACGTGATTCGCTACATCTACATTTGAGAAGGTAGGCAATGAAAAAACCTGTAAAGTACCTAATGAATGCTTAGATACGAATCTTGAACTAAAAGAAGGTGAAAAAGGCTTTGGAGAAGGGGACTGGTTGCAAATGTTTTAATTGCCAGGATGTATGTTACCCTGAATGAAAGAAATGATTGAATGTAAATGTTTCTTGCTAAAGCTTCTCTACTGTCGTACTATTAGGCTCAGGCAAGGGGGTCTCCGGCGGCCTCTATTCAATAACCTGAAAGCTTAGGTACAAAACTACTATGGGCCTCTTTAAAACAAAATTCGAGTAAACTGGGGACATTTCTTTAAGGGCCTTTTTTGAACCTAGCAAAAGGTAAAGTTCGGAAGGTCCGGTAAAAAATCGCCACTTAACCAACAAATGGTTAAAGCGTGTGCAATCAGAGTAAGATGGTTACATCTAAAACAAGGCTGTTGAAAAAGATCAGGTTAGCCAAGGGTGCCAGCGATTCGGGGGGTGCCTGCGTGTCTAACGTTTTTCAACAGACCTCAAACAAATTATTATTGTAATATCCGTCCTGGCTAAAAAAGTTGCTCTATTAAACAACAAGTGACAGCAAAGTATAGCTGCAGCTATTACTTCAGTCGAAAGTGAGTCAGGACTAGCTATCCGAAAAGATTCATCTTAAGACGCGCTGAGAAAACTTGGGTTAGACGGATATCCGTAGATAATGTATATAATGTATGGAGAAATGTATGTTTTTGTGGCATTCCGTGAGATGACAGTCTTAAAAGGTTCTGAGAGTTCCTAAAACAGCTGTGGTAAAAAAGGCTGTTGAGGGAGCGATTAGAACCAGAGACAAAAATCTCTGTTAAAATGCTAAAAAACATATGGAAATGGAGTCAGATAAAAACGGAGTGATAAATCTATTGACTGTTTTTGATATTGACATGTAAAACCCTCTAAAATCAGTGAAACGAGTCTAAAAAAGTGAGAGAGAGTACGGCTGTTGCGCAATCGTTTCAGACTCGCTTCAGGAAAGCGAGTTGTAAGGGAGGGGGTGAGCAGGTTGGTAAAAAACAAGGGCGTTGCCCTAAGCAATGCGTGAATATCGAAAAACGGCAAGTGATGAAAATAATAAAGTATAAGAACAATAATTTAATTAATTGATGCAATCACCGAGAGAAAGTTATGAGATAAAACAACAAAATGGTCAATTTGGGAAAAATCACGGCAATGGAAAAATACAACAGGCAAGATCAAGTGTGGTGAAAGTGTCTTACATGCTGTTCTCTGAACATTACAGACGCTGATCCGGGCATTTGGACCCCGGTTGTATGAAAAAACTCTCCTCAGGGAGGAGTAGCAAAAATAAACTGTTGCCATGTATGAAAATAAAAAAGGAGAAACAATGAGTGCGTCTCCATTACTGTCAAGCTGTGTGTTTGACTCGTTCAACAAACAACTCATTTACATTTACACTAACATTTACATGTACATTAACATTTACATAATGAAAAGATAGATACAGGAATGAATGTATGCAAATGGCATATGTATAAAAACTGGCCAGTAACACTCATATTCTTAAGTTTAGATCTGCCTGTTCCATCCCAAACGCATCATGAGTGTGCCAAAAAGACCGGTAGAGGGAGGAGCCAGAGCTGTCCTGTCGCCTGACCAGACCGTGCCAGCTGCTACTCTGCGCGTGACCGCCCAGGAGGTGCTCAGCCTCAAATTCCCTCTTCTCCGAGAACGCCTCGTCGAGATGAACAGGAAATGGGCCAAGCGCACTGCCAAGATGACAACAGTCTGGCCAGAGCACGGGACTTTCGATCTAAGCCTCTGCGACGACATGAGGGTTCTGATCGCCAACCACAGCCATTCTGGTTCGGCCAAGAAAAAACTCAAAAAACGCAATGAGGAAGCTGAGTTTCTGAAGCTGTATGAAAAACAAGGACAGAACTATTGTGATACGGCTAAGGCTTGCTTGCTCGCAGCCAAGACCGATCATGAGACTCTAGAGAGGGCCTCCCCTCCCCCATACGCTAAAGAGGAGAGCGGCTCTGCCCCACCCAGAAAGACTGTGTATACGGGTGAGGCAGAGAACCCAAGATATTCATCATCCATCATGGCCCAGAACCCTGTTGGACCCCTCCCAAGCCCTGTAATGAGTCAGGGAAGGCTAGTCCGTATCAAGGAGCCTCCTTCATACCATCAAGCGCCCATCCTGGTGAGGGGAACTCAGTTGAATTATGTGCCCTGGACAACAATGGACATGACTGGTTTAATTGCTCGGCTCCCCAATCCATATGAGGGAGCGAGTAGGTGGATTAAGGCGTTCGAGCAAGAGACACTAGGCCACAACATAGCTATCGGAGACATCAAAATGATCCTGGGGCGCACCCTGGGGGCTGGAGGCTTGAGTGACGTCATGCATTCTCAGCATCTGGCCGAGATCCTAGACACTCATGCGGGGGACGGAGACCTTTTCAATGCAATCCGCACAGAAGTCTGGGAAAGCCTGAGAACCCTCTTTCCGGATCGGGTGAGGCTGGACATGCTCACTGGGGAGACAATTGAGTCATCTGAGCCACCAATGGCATTTATTCACAAAACTTTGGGGAAATGGAGAGCTGAACTAGGGAAAAATCCAGAAGACGAGGTCCTGCAACAAGCAATGTTTCGACAAGGGGTCGTCCGAGGCCTGACAGAGACTGTTCAGGGGCGGTTGGCATATGTAGTGGGTCTCTATTCCATGCCTTTTGCCCAGTTTTGCGAACACATCACCCATGCCGTGTTAAAAGAAAGGAACAATGAAAACAAAAGGCTGCAGAGTGACCGAGAGAATGCGCGGAAGCTGAACAAACTCCAACTCAGGTCCGGCCTACAAGCAGTACTCGTCGCTCCCCCTGCTGCCTACAGTCAAAACAGACAGTGGGGGAGCGAGCCAGAAGGGCTGGCGCTGGGCCTAGTTTCCCAGTAGCCGTGGCCCTTCGAGAGATGACGTAAGAAGCAGGAGTCACCTCTCTACAGGCCAAACTGAAAGGGACTGAGGGGGGGAGAAAGCATTAACGGATATCAAACTGAGTCTACAACAGGCACCAGCTCTGGCCCTCCCGAACTACGAGAAACCCATCTTCCTGTATGTATCCAATCATAATTTACACACACCACATAATTGCGAATCTTGTTGAACAGGGTAAATTTTGGTTGACAGAGGCACGGGGTTAGGAGATTTAAAGAAGAGGTAAAAATATTATGAAATATGTGAAGGAGTATGAAGAATTTGGGTTGTCACTGACTAACATATTTTTTCTATCCCTTAGGAATCGCATAGATATGAACTATGCGATGGGGGGAAGGGGGATAGGAAAAATTTGGACTATGGTCTCAGAGACAGAGGCAATTTTAAATTGATAATTTAGTTGATAAACAAGTAAAGCACACCCTAAGTAGTAACATTTATAATTTTGATAGTCTAACCTTAGACTATGGTGAAGTTTTGTTAAAGATGTTTTGTAGGAACTAGGGGAGGAGAAGGAGGAGAGAACGAGCCTCGGAGAAACCAATTAGTATCCAGCCTGGTGGTCGAGTCTCCAGTAAAGGCGACCGGGGGAAAAGTCAACACCCCCGTAGACACTGCCTGAACACAGGGTCACGAGCAACGATGACCACAACACAGTTTGAAGGGTCAACCATGTGGTCCATCTGGAAGCACCGTTATAAATCCCACATCAAACTTGGTCACACCTATAACAACTATTGACTCTGATTTCCCTGATACAGTACAGGACAGTGCTGTTCTAAAGGCAAAGCACACGAATGACGTTGGTTAACTCTCAGCCTCCGACTGGGCCTGAGACTGAGGATTGAGAGCTTCCTGCTCGTGCTTCAGAAGTCAAGGTTGTGCCTAAGACCAAGGACCAAATCCAGGGCTCGAAGTTACCAAGCCACCCTGGACAACGGCGAACAGTCACTCAACCACTGCTCCCTGTTGAGGGATCAGAAAATGAAACTCAGCCGCCGAATGACAACAATCCCTTCCTGGTTGCGTTCCAACTGGGAAGAAGGGGGGTGAGTGAAACGGGGACACATGAGGTGGATGCAACAGCAATATTGTCATTAGAAATGTGAAACTAGAGTAATTGTTGACAAATGCCTAGGTGGTTTAGGTTGATAGAACACCAGGGTTTATTGATGACATAAACGATGTTTGTTGGCTCTGAGTTAACACCTCCCAGAGTCCACTGCCCGTGCATGGAGAACAACTGGCGAGTAGCAGAGGAAAATAGGGTTTGGTGATGTATGCCTACATCCACATTGTTTCTGATGGAGTTTCACAAAAGCTATGACTAAACTAAACATCCTAAGCTTGAAGCGGTTATGACTGTATATCCATCTCTCTGTCCCGGTTTCTATAAAACTCACCTCCATTATGATGACGGAGTCAATAGGACTCTCCCCTGAACACAGAAGTATCCTGTTCCTGGACTGTATCTAATTCCAGGAGAGGGAAAAACCAGATCCAGATCCAGGGGTCGAGCCAGGGAAGGTTCACCAAAGAGGGCCAGCACCAGAGACCATCGACCTCAAATAGCCCCACTGTGCAGCTGCTAAAAGACGTGCAGCTGAGCGAGCAGGGGACGATCCTGGCAGACCCCATAGACCCCACACCCACACTGCAGAATCCCCTTCCCGAGCAAACTGCTCGGTGAGGGAGAGGTAAGTGGGCTGACACGAGATGTTTTAGGACAAGGGGGGAGCAAAGCAGAGTTCATGCAATATGAAGGGCACATGCCGTCACCCAGGTGATACACTTCAAGCTAAACCAAACCACAGAAAACCTCGAGGAGGCTCCTCGCAAGAGGCGGGCTTTCAAGTCTGATGTAACGATTGATGCCATAGGTCAGCCAAGGGGGGTGCCCAATGATTTTAAAGCAAGAAATGAGGTGGCGTCAGGGTTTGAGTCCATCTTACCCTGGATAACGGTAAATAAGAACACTGAATGGATTAATTATCTGTACTATAATCAGCAGCGCTTCATTAACTATACAGACGAGGCTCTCACCGCCCTGGGCCAGCAGCTGTCGTCAACATCAGCAATGACCTGGCAGAACCGACAGGTATTGGACTGGCTGCTGGCGGAGCGTGGGGGGGTTTGCACTCTGATTGGTCAGGTATGTTGCACATTCATACCAAACAACACTGCCCCTACAGGAAGATTCGCACAAGCTATGACTGACTTAAAAGCACTGAGACAGGAGGTGAAGGATAATGCAGGACACAAGACTGAATGGTTTGAACTGATGAGGGAGAGCTTGGGAGATTGGGGGTTTAGCTGGGTAAGGATAGGGATTGCAGTGCTGCTGACCTTATTGGCCATTGTATTGATTCTCTGCTGTTGCATACCCATCTTCCGGTCTCGTGTCAAAACCCACTATGCCTGCCCCATTGTAGCTAAGATGAAGGAGTTGGATGACTCACATGCTTTTTCTCTGTTTAAGAGCAAGCCTTCTGCCCCGGACTTGTACCCTGTCCAGGTGGCGGAGGGACAAAGTGGCTGAATGATGTCCCAAACCAGGCCACACCGGGCGATGCCAAATCAATCGAGCCGCTTCGAGGCCGTGGAACATCGCTCAATGAGTATACCAAGCACATAATTTTGTTTGTTTTATGAGTTTAATTTTTGTTTTATTAATTGAGTGGTGTATATGTAACTCAATGATTTGTGCATTAATCAGTGTAGGTTTGTGGAGGACTGCCCTCCCAAACCCATTTCTGTTGAATCATCCATGGTTTCTCCCCCCCTTAAATGAACGAGGCCTAAAAAGCCGGGGGGAGTTTTACTCCAGGATCTGATGATACAGAGGAGCAAAGGCAATTCTGAACAGATATTTGAGTACTGCATATGTTGTTGTAAACTTTATGTGTGGACTTGATGTTTGATCATATACCATCGTGTTTTTGTGAAACTGTATTTGAGGGTCTGGGGGTATTTACCTAGCCAAAGGAAGGTTATATACTCACACATATTGCAGGCTTACAACCATATGAATAGACTGAGCCAAGGCTTCCCTCAGACTGGGGACCTTGTTTACACAACATGAATCTGGACAGTTTCATTACAGACAAACACTAGCTTACTATTCTACCATATACTCGCCTATTACTCAAAAAAAATTAAGGAAAATTGGGTCTGAGGAGTTTTGTTTTTTTCAATGTTTAAATGTTTTACAGGCTACACAGAAAGATAGATTATGGGCGGAGTAGTGTGGGCAAAAAGCCCTCAAAGGGGGGAGTGTCGGGGAATTCCTGGTAACAAGGTGACCTCAAGAAAGGAGTCAACTAGGACAGGGGTTAGATGAGGAGAGGAAATAGCCCACGTAGGGAACTAGGCCAGGAAAGACTTGTTTATCCCCATGTAAGGAATTAGGTGAGAGAGGAGGCTGTTTGGGTCCCATGCTCGATAATGAGGAGAAGAGTGAGCTGGGAGAGTCACTCTCCCCCTCCCGTTAGAATGTTCTTTTCAGAGAAGAAGTCAGGTCGGGATGACCTGATAGGGAAATGTTGCTCGAGTGAGACCACGGGTTGTGCAAGAATGACCACGGGTTGTGTAAGGACAGCCAATTGAGGGAGGACATCTGTTTATCTTGAACAAACTGTGTGTTGTCTGATAATGGCCAAACATATTTGTGTGACGTAATAAGACTGTATAAAAGCTCTAGTCTGTCAATGCATGGTAGACTTCCCTGGCTAGAGAAGTTCTGCGCGTGATTTCCAATCTGCCTGGCAACAATAAAGACAAAGACCTTTGCAATCAATCTCCTGACTCCAAGCCTGTTAATTCTTGCTTAAGAACCACTTTCGAGACCCCAACAACAGCTCAGCCATCTGTTCCTTCACCTCTTTCATGACTTCAGCACGCACTTCTCGCTTCCAGTCGGCCGTAGAAGGAGGGGCAGGGGCGCAGGCAGTGCTGGTAGCCAGGCATGTGGGTTGGTCAGCCGTCTCTGAATGGTCCAATTCCAGGGCCGTGGCCTCTCGCCGGAGGTCTTCAAAGGTCAAGTTTGGATCATGACGAAGCTGCAGTCGCAAGCTCTGGCGGATGTTGGTGTTACAGAGCCCCATGAGGAACTGGTCCCGCAACAGAGTGTCTCCACCGCCAAGGCCATGGTCGCGCCGTCCTTGTAGCCGGGTGAACAGCTCGCGCATCTGTAACACAAAAAAACGGAGTGATTGTCTGGGCCCTTGCCTACATGTGAAAAACTGGGCCCTCAGAGTGGCCACCGGGGTGTGGTCGCCATAGAGCCCGGCCAAGAAGTCGAACACAGCATTTGAGTTGTTGCGTCGGTCTTCTGGTGCTGCCTGGACTTCACGTTTGGCCTCGCCCTCGAGAGACCCCAGTACAAACTGCAACCTCTGATGTTCACTCAGCCCCTGCAAGCCGGCCAGGTATTCAGTCTGGGACTTCCATTCTTGCAGACTTAGTTCCGACCCTTTTCCTCCAAACCTCTGTGCCCATGGTGCTCCCATGAAGACAGGCATCACTTGGGGGCGTGCTGCGGGTGCCTCGTCATCCACCATTTTGGAGGGTTACAGTTGCTCAACTCAAAGGAGATCCTGCCGACTACGCCACTTGTCACAGGTGGGGGCGCTGGTGCCTCCACTTAGTCTACTCTTACTCTGAGGAGCAAAACGTATCTCCCACTCAAAAGATGCCAAAACTCGTAGAATCGAGGTATAAAATGTATTAGGTTTATTGGTAAAAAAATAAAAAGAAAAGGAAGTCCTTGTTGTTGATCGCCTCAAGAGGCTCTGGCAGGAGATAAGGTAGCCTGGTTCCTCTGGTGGCCGCTGATGCTGGCCTCCTCCAGCAGGGGGAAGGGGGGTTATCCGGAGACTGCGGGAATAGTCCGATTGATTATTCTGCGCACACTGGACGTAATCCTATCGCCCACCCGGGACTGCAGGGTGCTCCAACTAGTGCATGAACGGCAAAATCTGTAAAACAGTGGAACATGGGCACACCACACATCAAACTCACGTGTGCAAGCGTAACACAACTGTGGATAAAACCTCAAACTCAGGTGTATCAATAGGCCGAGCAGTCCGGGCAGCACGTTCCACAAGCTTGACTGTGTAGAATTCACGGTACTCAGCTTCGGCGAAAGTCCGTCTCCGTACGCGCTGTGTTGCAGTCCCTTGCTCCCCCAGTCTTCTCTCTCTGCTTCCAGTCCTCTCTCTCTGCTTCCAGTCCTTCTCTCCGCTTCCAGTCCTCTCTCCGCCTCCAGTTTCGGTTCTCCTTCCAGTCCCCAACGCTGCTTGATTGACGGTGATCTGAGTTTAAAAACCCTCCCAATCCCCCGGTTAATTGCGACCAGCTGGGTGCTTCCCTGCTGCACACCTGCAGCTAGTTGGTTTAATACGGTACTGAATATGGTCCCCGTGACACATCGTTCAGGACAAGGTTTAAATTGTGAGAAGCACAGTGAATATAGATTGCGTTACGTTCTCTGTCTGAGATGCGTTTTTGTAGCCCGGAGTACGCCCCACTCATTGTGGCTGCACCATCATATCCCTGTCCTCGGCATTTATTGACAGATATACCCTTCTTCTCTAAAAGGCCAACTATGTCTTTCTCCAAACCAGATGCGCTTTGATCATGCACTGCATGGAAACCCATAAAGCTTTCATGTATTTTGACCTCTAACGGAGTGTCATTTTCATCTTTTGAAATTGTTACGTAGCGCAGCACCTGGCTGAGTTGATCTACTTTGGAAATGTCTTGAGTTGTGTCCATTATTACCGAATAAAATTCTGCGTCGTGGACCTCTTTCACTATCTCGTTTTGAACCTTCTGTGCCATAATAGAAATCATTTCATTTTGAATTTTTGGGCTTAAGTATTTCGTTTTACTTTCGCTGGAAATTAACCTCTGTAATATAGGGTCATATCTGCCGAGAAGTTCTATAACAGATAAAAAGTTTCCGTTATTGATTTCTCCTAGTTTCTCACGATCAGCACGAAATGCAACGTTGCATGATGCAAGTGTCAACGTAACATCAACAATTCTTGTTAATACCTCTGACCAAAACGTGACTTCCTTTTTATATTCAGCGGAAATCTGCTCATCAATACATTGATGTCCTTGCCATGTGTCATACACTACACAAGCTGCCATATGTGAGCGAGTGTGTTCGTGCTCTTTTATTTTTCTAGAAAGTCCTTGCCAATCATTTATTCCCGTAGCCCAGGCACTGTTATGGCATGCAGATCTTCTCTCACCAAAAAGCCAACAGGGCTCACAATATACTCTGTCAATTTTTGGGGAGTAACACAGCCATTTGCGTTGTATCTTGGTTCCTTTTTTTGACACTCTATGATAACAATCTTTTGAAAAACATCTCCCCTTTTTATCTTTAGGATACGGACCTTCAAATGTACATGGTCCCTGCCTTAAAATGAACTTTTTCATGTCAGCATCAGTAATATCCACCGGGAAATGTGCCCGGTCACCAGGGTAAAGTGTAGTATTATCATCTGACTCTGTGGCGCGGCTACCCGAGGCCTCCTCACTGCAGCCTGCCACCGCACTGCTGCCTGGCTCCTCACTGCTGCCTGGCTCCTCACTGCTGCCTGCCTCCTCACTGCTGCCTGCCACCTCACTGCAGCCTGCCACCTCACTGCTGCCTGCCTCCTCACTGCTGCCTGGCTCCTCACTGCTGCCTGCCACCGCACTGCTGCCTGCCTCCTCACTGCTGCCTGGCTCCTCACTGCAGCCTGCCACCTCACTGCTGCCTGGCTCCTCACTGCTGCCTGCCACCGCACTGCTGCCTGCCTCCTCACTGCTGCCTGGCTCCTCACTGCTGCCTGCCACCGCACTGCTGCCTGCCACCGCACTGCAGCCTGGCTCCTCACTGCTGCCTGCCACCTCACTGCTGCCTGACTTCGCTGGACTTGCAAAACCTTGGCGCACGCCTGGATCTCCCTTATCCTCTGTCAGAGAATATGATTTAAGTGTAAACGGTGAATGGGACTTTCAATTTGACGCCCATAGAGATCGGGAAAGCAAAGGAAGTTTGGAACATGCACAAACCGGGCATCGTTCACATAGCAACTGTCAAATAGCTGTGAAGTTTAATGTATTTTTGATCTGTCGTGTGAATCTTGTAGAAAGCAATGACTGTACGTTTTACACGATCATAATAGCGTAACGATAATGGCATTATCGTCCACCTTGCTCTCGACACTCGTTAGCAATGCTACCAAAATGTCGTTGTAATACAAATTAGAGATTTAGAGTGCACGATAATGGGGCCCCTTACACGACGTGGTACGGTAATGTTAGCTATAGCAAACAGTACAATACCTGTCTTTTCTGTGCACCCTCCTACACCGGATGGTCGAAAAATACTAGTCATTTTTATAAGTTTGGCATTTAGTTCCGATTTTTTTCTTTTGGAATGCCGCTTTTGGGCCCCGCTTTCAAATGAGCGTTTCATTTTTTCTACAGCGGGCTCGCCGGTCTGTGTGACCACCTGACCTGCTTCGTCACGTCACTTACCTAGCTAACAAAGAAAGCACAATTAAATATAATTTTCTTCATTTTCATATCACCTCTGGAAACACAGACAAGACAATAAGACCATAGTGTGCATCCCATGTAATTCAAAAAAAGCAACAAAAAAAAAAAACGGGACACCTTCCGCGAGGCCCCCCGTCCCTGCGAGGCCCCCCCGCGGTGCGGGGGCTGCGGGGGTATTCTTTACGGGCCTGACCAGAAGTCTACCGAGCTGCTCATCCGCAAGCTGCCTTTCCAGCGCTTGGTCAGGGAAATCGCCCAGGACTTCAAGACAGACCTGCGTTTCCAGAGCTCCGCCGTGATGGCTCTGCAGGAGGCCAGCGAGGCTTACCTGGTCGGTCTGTTCGAGGACACCAACCTGTGCGCCATCCACGCTAAGAGGGTCACCATCATGCCCAAGGACATCCAGCTGGCCCGCCGCATCCGCGGAGAGCGCTCCTAGACGTTGTCCGTGATCATGTGATCTCGAAACCCACAAAGGCTCTTTTAAGAGCCACCTCACTGTTCATACGAAAAGACAAATGTTTCATAGTCAAACGACTTACGTGCTTTTAATGTTGATTTCTGAAAGCTGCATTTGAGGACTCACATGTGACTTTACCTCCCTTTATTATGTTTTATGAATTGGTATCATGAATGTTCTCTACATTTCCAACATAGATAGATATGTGAAGTTACTAGTGCAATTAGTTGTTGTTGGCCAGCCTCTTCTCTGGCAGACAGCTGGGGGGGCTTCTGTTGAGGGGGACAGGGCACCGGGTAGGGGACGCCTATGGGGTCTGGACAGGGAACAAACAACGTCAGCTGGACACTTTAGGTGATGGTGCTCTTGTTGATCATCACCAGCAACAAGTACACACAATAATTTAGAGGACTTAATATAAAGCAACCAACTGAAATATCAAATATTTTTTTATATATTCTATATATATTTAGAGATAAAGTAATTCAATGCAGATAAGATCTTGGTTCTGACCAATATGGAATCCAGCATTTATAATAATACATGGAATCTCAATTTCAACCACAACTCAAAGTTGATAAAGAACATTCAATGTGTTACAGTACAGTCCATGTGTTGATGAGTTTGTACTTTCAATCCTGAACACTTCCATGAGCAGTATCACTACATTCATGGTATTTAGTGTATAGTACAGTCTCCCAACACAGAGAGGAGGGGGGAGGGGAGTCACCTGCTGTTCTAGTGCCTCATGGTACATTGGTGCCCTCCTGTCCACAGGCTCCACCCTTCCCAGTCTGGTGGTCCTGCTCTCTCTATAGGGAGGTCCACCCTCCTCAGCCCAGGGACCCCTGCCCTCGGCCGGGTGGTGGCCCATGTGTCCACCCCTCAGTCAGAGTGGAGGGATCTCTTCTGAGGGAGGCACCATACTCCAAGATGGGAAGAGAGAAAAGGGTTCATGCTGTGAGGAGAGATACATTTAAAAATGTATACACTCTACAAATGAGGAGCAATTCACAGATCAGTTTTCCTCTCACACCAACTCTGCCCCATCTGAGCCACATGGGGGCGCAATGACTTACAAATCCAGCAAACTTTTTTCCTCAAATGAAAACATGTAGACACAAACGCATACACTTACCTTGTGCATTTTTACATTTATTTTATTTATTTTTTACAACCACTTAGTAACATTCAAGAAATAGGGTCTAATCCATTTAGGAATATATAGGAACATACTTCTCTGGATTGTGTTCTATTTGTCGTTCTATTGCATAAGAATTGAAGACTACTGTGAACATGAAACTTGAAACTAGGCATGTTGAAATGCACTGACGTTTTGGTTGTCCCAAACAGTAAATTATTGTACTTAATCACAGTAGAAACATGTGTTCAGAGGCAGATCACAAGGCCTCATGCATCCAGCCAGCATCATCTCCTTGTCACTCCCTCTTGGCCTCAAAGACCTTAGAGCACCACAAGTCAGAGTTGTAGTCAGTGTGAACAGACTGTCTATGAACAATCATGTCCTCAGTTCTCATAAGTCTCATCTGTCTTCTTTATCTGGGTAAGTAAACTAACATATAATAGAAGTGTAGATAAAGTAAGCTTTGTCAATGGAGAATCTATGTTGAGGAAGCACACCTGTATGGTATGATGTGTTTTTATAATTAGATTTCACGTTGGTGCTATTGGACTATATGGTGCACTGGTGAGATGAATATAGTATTAGCTGTTACTGCTGAAATGTAGTTACATGACTTCTATGGTTCTTACAATATCTTACTGCTTCTTTTGTGCAAACCTGTAGCATCAGAAGCTTCAGAGCTGAAGCAGAAGGCCGTCCTGATAAAAACTCCCAACAAAATGGTTCTCATTGATTGTGAATCTCAAAATTTTCCTTCGAGCTACGTGCAGTGGTACAGTCAGAGAGACGGAGAACCTTTAAAAAGGGTCGCGATTATTGCAACCAAAGATCTGAGAACACCGGAAATGCAAAAAAAGAACACAAATTGGTACACTGAGCCTGGATTTGACCAGGTCTCAGTAGAAAAAATCAGGAAATAACTACTTTCTAAAGATTGTTAATTTAAAGATAACCGACTCTGCTACCTACTACTGTGCCTACTCGGATTATCACAGTGCAGACCACATTGCACATCCTGTGACAATAACTCTCTTTACAGGCACTTTGCTAATGCTGCCAACTGTTTTGGAAATGCAGTAGGGATGAACCGTTCAAGCAGCAGAATGATTTGATTATCAGTGGGGGAAGTCCTATGGTTAGCTTTACAGGAACTGTAACCATGGTGGAAAGGGGACTTGCAAGTGTGAAGGCAGAATACTTTGTATTTATTCAGATTTGCAACAATAGCTAAATTCATTGACATTTTGCATGTTGCACGGTTTGGTGAGAACCAACCAATTGAAATGGAATTCTGTGGAAATACAATTCAAGGTTTGTGTCACAAATGTCTAGCTTGTTGGTACCGTAACTGTCTAAAGCAGTATTTCTGAAAGGTTGTTGTTGTGTGTGTGAATGAGAGGACCCTAGGTCAATCCCTGGAAGGGGAATATGAGGACGGAAGCAATATTAACAAGATGACACGTCACACATTCCCCCACTTTGTTACTGGGGAGAAATGACGGTGTTTAAATGATTGCAGAGGGCTTTCTTACCACACCATGTGCTATCAGACTGTTCAGTGCATCCTCTGTCTGTCTGGAAAGGATGGACCTGGCCAGCTAGGTGGGTGCTAAAACCTACAAACTGCACAGGAGTGGAACAGTCTCACAAAGTTACCTGAATATTTCACACATACAGTAGCAGGGTGGTTCATGTCGCATTCCTATAATGGGCCATAACATCAGGGCTGAAGAGGAACTGTGACAACCAAAATAGATGGAGGATTGTATTTCATACCAGCTCCTTGTACAGGCTTGATTGTATGTACAAGATCTGTACCATCTTCACAGAGAATAGTTCTACCTCCTCCTGACAGTGAATAAGCTTCAATACTAACTTTTCTGTTGCTTGTGGTCATTCCAGGCACAGCTTGACTGGTCCCCACCCAACCCTCTTTCTTCATCCACCCCTTCATCCTTGGACCCTGTTTGGCCACTTCAGCAGGTACCACCAAGCTTGCCTTGTAGACTTTTTGACATAATGTATGTCACTGTGGAGAAGGAGGTGATGGTATTTGGCTCAGGTACAAGACTCATTGTGACAGGTAAGATCTCATTTCTGTTTTAATGCAGGTTTTCTTTCTCTCAACTACAATAGTTTAAACCATGACACATACCCTTGAGTATATTATGGTTGTTGCATGAATTATTAAATAACAATTACATTTATTTGTTCAGTATGACATTATCATAACTTTAGTGACAGGTATTAAGATAACTATTTCAACTACAATAACTAAAAGTTCAAGATTGAGCTGTTTGTCATAATAAATTGTCCAGACTTTTTGAGAATGTACCTATTGTAGCATTACATCACATTGTTCTTTAATTTAAATTTCATCAATTCCTAATGAAAATGTTTACCCCCACAATTGTATTTATTTATTAGATAATGAAGTCAAAACACCGAAAGTGACCGTCTACCCAGCATTTACACATCAACACAATGGAAGGACCACCCTGCTGTGTCGGGCCAGTGACATGTTCCCAGACTTGGTGAGGTTTTCATGGAAGATGGAGAGAGAAGACGGCCGGTTGGTGGAGGTGCCTGAAGCAGAGAGAGAAGAGCTGGAGCAGAGGGAGGACGGGAGAGTGACTAGTGTGATCATCATCAAGAACCAAGAGGCTAAAACTAAAAAGTACCGCTGTACTGTAAAGCATGAAGTGGCCAATATCGAAGACATTCCAAAAAGACACAAACAAGGTTTCTCTTCATTCCATTTATATACCTATTTTTAAGTCTCTAAAGTTAATAGAACAACAAATAGGTTCACCTAAAATATTCATCCGTTCCAAGTAAATGTATATTTCTTTGTCCTCAAATTACTTTCTATCTGCACAGCTATTTGTCACATGATTATAATAATGTTCTGGCACATCTGTCTCAGGGGAATCATCTTTTACCACAGCTGCCTCTGCACCACCCTTTCCACCTCAGAATAATACACACGTCTCTCCTACCATCCTCGTCCCTGAAGGTAAGACACGTTTACAATATTGTTGTAAACTGTTTATTAATAGTCAATGCATATTTATTTTAATAGCACATTTTTTTTAAGTAATAATTATGCTTAGATGGATTGATATAACTGCTATTGGCTTTATTTCATGGCTATTATTTTGTTGTTGTTAGAATACCATTTATTGAATATATTTTTTACCAGTACATTTCATGTGCTTTTGTTTCTTAATAAATCTTACTAAAAGGACATGAAATTCATGATCACCATCACATTAATCTGTACGTCCTTTACGTTGCTTTAGGAGAACGATGAACAAATGATTTGTCTGTGAGTGTCAATGTATGGTATTGTTGATTTGTTTCCCTTCCAGAAGTGTTGCAGTCCATGTGCAGTGTGAACCTGGCCTCTCTGGTTTACACTGTGATGATAGTGAAGAGCTTGGTGTACTGCTGTGGGCTCTCCCTCCTGCTGCTCCTCAGGGACAACAAGGGAAGTCCACCACACACCTGGAGAAAAGCTCATTAAAACCTACAGCCACTGCTCAGTAATATTGCATTACTACTACTGCAGATTACGGCAGGATCTGGAGATATCTAGTTTATTTTTTTACAAATACAATTTACAAAAGGAATGTTTTATGGGCTATTTTATGTAGTGCCATTTTTTGTATGCATATATATTTCTCATTTATATTTTAATACCAAAACAAATACTATTTGAATTGAATTAATGACTGTTAACATATTAATTAACAGATGAAAATTCTTCCTCTATATCTAAATGATCAGTCCACCCCACACCTGGAGACATGATCAGTCCACCCCACACCTGGAGATATGATCAGTCCACCCCACACCTGGAGACATGATTAGTCTACCCCACACTTGGAGACATGATCAGTCCACCCCACACCTGGAGACATGATCAGTCCACCCCACACCTGGAGACATGATCAGTCCACCCCACACCTGGAGACATGATCAGTCCACCCCACACCTGGAGACATGATCAGTCCACCACACACCTGGAGACATGATCAGTCCACCCCACACCTGGAGACATGTTCAGTCCACCCCACACCTGGAGACATGATCAGTCCACCACACACCTGGAGACGTGATCAGTCCACCCCACACCTGGAGACATAATCAGTCCACTCCACACCTGGAGACGTGATCAGTCCACCACACACCTGGAGATATGATCACTGATCTCATTGACGTGGCAATCAATTTAGAGCCCAAATTTACATTTATTCATTTAGTAGATGCTTTTATCCAAAGCGACTTCCAAGAGACTTTCTAATCCTGTTTGTCAAAAATATTTTATGTATTTTTTTCTCTTGACATGAACAATAAATACAACAATAAAATAAACACACATTTTTACAATTATTAGTCTGCAAATATATATGCATTAAGAGTATATACATTACAAAACTCACTTAGCATTTTAAAGTAAGATACTGGAAGATGTTGGATTAACGAGAGGCCTGTATACTAACCTGCCTTAAAGGCTTACATGACCTGAAACACCATAGTACAAACAAAATTCTAGAAAACAAGAAACATTTAACATCAAGCTTTTACCGTTAGTTCTGCAGCAGAGGTAAAGACCTAATGGAGATGTTACTGGCTAGTAAAGCTAGTTCTGCAGCAAAGAACTAGTGGAGATTCTACTGACTTGTAAAGCCCACTCAGCAGCAATAGTAAAGAGACAGTACAGACCATAAAGTATCTATCTGCTGGCTGTTAGATCCCGCTCAGCAGAATGGTGACGAGACACTGCAGACTTAGACTTCCCTATCCATGCCACTTTCTTATTATATTTATTATAATGTTTGTCCAATACATACCCAAGGGAATAATTAAATTAATCATGAAATGTAAGACTGCTTTACTACTTATATAAATGTTTTCTTTGTATTTCCTGAACATGCTCTAATACTTTATAATATTTCAGAAGTACTGTTAATTCAGCTCTTTTTAATTAACATGCCTGAGCAAAAGGTGTTACCTAACTGAATTATCTTCAAACAGCTATTTACCAATGTTCAAGTTCAATTTCAAGTCTTTTATTTGTCAGGTACACCGAACAATACAAGGTTAGACTGGGCACTGAAACTCTTAAGACAAGACAACGCAAGCACCTGGCATAACATAACATATAAGTACACGGAACCTAATTTACATCTATGCTGAGCTTAAATAAGTGAAACGTCCTAAATATACAGATAGCAATACATAATCGACTACACTAACCCTAATACTAAAACTTCCTAAATTACAGATAACAATAAATGGTACACTATACTAACCCTAAATGCACATAAAACCTGTTTCAACCCCATAACCTATTCTAACCTAAGTGGAGTACAGTACAGTGAAGGAATATCAAAAGATAATATTTTACAGTACAAACAATTTTATAACACGACAACATGTTAAACAAAGGCTTGCGACATTCTTGGGTAATACCACTGGATGTTCAAAACAGTCTTCATGTGATTTGTCGAAAAGGTCTCTTTGAAAGTCAACTCTTGTTTGATGTCATATATTGTGCATACATTTTAAATAAGCCTATTTAGATCTTTTATTGTACAGCTTAAAAGCAATCCAATATTATAAAGTGATGCTACTATATATTCTATATATACATTTCTACAGACAGGTACTCGGATTAGGAAGGTATCATTATGACAAAAAATATTATCAAATGATTTTGTAAATAATTAAACAAAAAAAATCATAATTTCTTTATATGAAGGTGTCATGATCCTAAAACGTAAACTTTTCATCGTTTCCTTTACCATGGCATATTAATTTGATGGGATGCAGGTGCACAGTATGAAGATGTGGTGGACGAGTTTAGGGTCTTCTAATTTAGGGTAAGAAGTTTCCGACTGAAACATTCTGAGGCAGTTTAACCGCATCTTGATCAACAGATTTGTTATTATCATTATGGGCACTATTTTTGTGTCAAACACTATACTAAGATAAAGCATGTTATTATGTACATCGATAAACGTGCTTGTGTTTAAACAAAGATTAGTGAGTGAGATTGAAAATGCAACATGAAAATGCATACAAATGATCTGTCAGTCAAACTGTGGTTGAACTGCCTCACCATGTTTCCAGGAAGCCACGTCTAATAAGCTATTGCAGTGAAATGACAGGCTGTGTTCTATACAAGACACATTGTTGCAGATTATATACATAGTACATTTAGAATCTTCATTATTAAAATATTACTGTATTATGAAGTATTGTATATAGATGCTGCTCTAAAAAAAGCAGTTTAGTCAATAATTAAGGATCCAAACGATCTGTTTCTATCATTTTAGATATTTTAATGTTAGACATTCTTGAATTAAAGTTGTTTACATTAAATAATACACATGGAGTGGATGTCTTGTAAATGACGTGTCCATTAAACATTGATACGATTCGGAAATTGTACGTTAGCATAAAAGCGGTTTGTCGTCTTTGTTGTTGAAATATAGTCATCTTCAGAAGTAAAGAATTTCGAAAAGTCATCAAATCTTTTCATGGAATTTCAAAATAAAATTTCAATGTAAAGCTTAAATTGTTAACAATTCAACGGCCATCAGATAAATAGTTAAGATACATTTGACAAATATAGGCCTGTTTCCGTCGAAGCAAATAAATTCCATGTTCATGGCTCACAGTAAAATATACATCAGGCCTCAGTAGACACCAACGGGTATCGAGTAGAACAAGAATGCATTGTAGTCTATCAGATGATTATCTATGAGACCTGTCAGTTTTCGCAGTGTTGTAAAGGCTCTAGACTTACAATTAATGTAATCTCAAATAAAACAGGCAAAATCATTTCCAATCTTTAATATCATTATAATTGCATGATCGAATTTAATGTGTTTCTCTCTGGCACACATTAGTCAGATGAAACACAGGTGCAGCTCACACTGTTTTTTGAAACCATAAAGACGGAAGATGTGGTGAAAGTGTTTATGGTTTCTAATAAACGCTGACAAGTTACTGACAGGAAACACAGTGAGGCCGTTTAACCACAGTTTGATCAAAAGATAATTTATCGTAGGCTACAGATGAGTTTCAAAGGATGATGATTAGGCTACGATGATGATGACGATGATGACGATGATGATGGTACTAGTTTTTCAAATCAAACTGTGACATCTTTTGAAAACTACCCATCATTCACATCACAAAGTGTATTCTAAATCACCCTTCCTTATAAATACACATTTAGAAACATGACTGTTAATACATTTTCCATAAATCCATACGGCCAATAGTGTTGTGGAAGCTACAACAAAAAAGTGACATCTTTGCATTCACAAGGAAGCTTAAACAGCACTTTATCGTGATATAGTTATGAATAATAATTCATTTATTTAACTTAAATGTGTTATCAGTTTATATCTAAACTTGAAAATAATATCTCTCCAAAACTGATTCATATGGAGTATAGTGTTGACTTCGATGGCCTAATGCACGAGGACACTGCATCAAGGATAATGATTACACCTTAACAGGGCAATTTAACTGCATGTTCTTACCATAAAATCATTGCAACATGTAATTTAATTGTAGTTGCTCTTCAGTGTAGTAAATAAACCGCTAACAACTCACTGTTAATTATATAATTGATGCCTGCTTTCCCACAGGTACACTTTTAATTTGCAATGTGTTTAACTACATGCTCTTATGTTTCTTCCTCTTGGCACTTATTTGCTTTTCACAATGTATCTTCATATTTTGGCTACCCGCAATGTTTTGGGGCTATCTCGTTCATGATCATTGACCTACGCACTTTTGTAAAGCTCTTTCTTGGAAGTCGCTTTGGATAAAAGCGTCTGCTAAATTAATTAATGTAAATGTAAATGTAAACAACATTGTGCAATATTACCATCTTGTGGACGAAACGCAGATAAAACATGCAGTTCTAGTGATTACCTTTGAACACAATCCTTTAGTTTGTAACATTGTATTCTCTATCATAACTATGTCCCTGCCTGTCCAGTCATTGTTTTATGGTTGAGGTTCTATTTGTAGTTTTTTGGGGGTTTAAATTGTAGTTGTCTTGCTTATGCTATCCTTTCCAAACATGTCTTCACTGTACAGACAGTATACTTAATATTCTTAATATGTGAAAATATAACAAGTAGATTACAGGAAGATTATTGTTACAAATAATTCTAATAATATTTTTGTGTAAGTAAATTCTAAGATGTTGTTGACTGAAACATGGTGAGGCATTGCAATCATTTTATTTGAATTCATATTCATTGTACAAATCAGTGTTTTTCCCCACACACTAACTTTTTGTATCATGACATTGCATGTATCTGTCCCAGAGGTTTATAATCAACATTTCTACGTTTCATAGCTTTTTATATCTAAACATATTACGCTTTTGTAGAAGTAAAATAAAAAATTGTATAAATAGCATTTTGAAAGGCAGTGTAGCTACCGCCCTTTCAAGAAAGGTCAAAAGGTGAAATAAAAAAAATACAAACTAACTTAAAAGAAGAACAACATCATAGTATTAAACGTATCTAAATTAAATTGTCCAAACAGTTTTGCTTGCTTAAAATAGGAAGATAAAATACAAAGTATGGTTATTACAAGTTTGTAAAACACATACATATTGAAACAGACCAGATAAAAGGTCGAATTCTTAACTTCTGCTCCATGATCATGTTTTAATCATGTTTTTATGTGTCTTTAGTGTGCAGCAGAAACATCATACTATAGATTTCCAATACATACATAGGGGGGTGTAAGTGTGTGCAAGACCACCTTCTTGAGGACAAATGAACACAAAATACATTATCTTAATATGGCTCTACATAAAGCTAGTGATTTACTTGTCATCATAAATTCAGCATTCCTGACTGTCCTCAACCCAATAAAGCTTCTTCGGGATGAAGATTGAAAGGCTGTTTATTGTATGAATGTACGTCTGCTATATCTGCATAAAGTCAATGTGTCTGCAGCCAGTGTGTGTATATTTAATAATTTTCCATGAACAATTATTTGTAATTGTATTATTATTACTAAGATATGTTATGGATTTTATACTGTATAATCATAAAGCTTGACTGTTTTATAACTCTCCATTCACAGGCACATTGCTATGAGTTTGATCGTACACAGCTGCACAGTAGGAATGTGGTGAACATGTTCATGGTTTTCTAATGAAGGCTCTGATGTTGTTAACTGGCAACACAGTGAGACTGTTCAACCACAGTTAGATTGACAGGTGATTCATCATATGCATTAGACAGTCACTCTAACCAAAGTTTCATAGCTAGAGATTGTTTGGGAGTCCATGTGTACAGCCTACCCCTTTTACACAAGCTAAAGGTCATGCTAGGCAATTATCTCAACCAATAGAGGATTAAAGCATGGTGGACACGTGACATGAGGTAAGATGAACTATCTGAAACCACACACCCCATTACATCTTTATTTCTCTTCCCACACTGAACAAAGACTTTAACAACTTCAGTTACAACAGTTGACAGTTTAATGGTGTAGACATGTTCCTTGTTTTCAGTGCTTTTACATCTGTTCTGTTTTTAGGTGAGTTTTCCACATGTACTGTAAATGTGACATTGACAGCTGTGGTCACAAGATAAAGTCAGATTCTTTCTCTGTACAACAGTGGCAGCTGGAGACCAACTGGTCCAGGACCAGACGTCATGGACCAGGAGAGAGGGCGAGAGTGTCTCCTTCAGCTGCAGAGGCACTGGGCAGTGTGGTGATTCTTATGTCCGCTGGTACCAGGAAAGAGCAGGGGATCCTTTTGTTATAATTTTACTTATTAATAAAGACAATGGAAACATTTATTCAGGTTTCGGTCATCCTCAAAAAGATGACTTCTCAGCTTTGAAAAGGGACAACCACTATGAGTTGGAGATAAAGTCAGTTAAACTGTCCCATTCTGCCACCTACTACTGTTCCTGCTGGAAGAGTAGCGTGCCCCACAGTGACAACTGTCTCTGATACTCAGTTCAAAAACTGTCTGGGCTTCATCTAGATAGACGATAAAACATTGCAGCAGGAAGTGACATAGTGAGACAGGTTGAGGAGTTGGTAGAAATCAGCCAGACTGTTAGCTTCATACTTCTGCTACAACTGAAAATCAATTTCTGGTTTAAATGAGGACAAAGCAGAATCGTGTATCAAAATACCAACAGTTTGGTTCCTCCTTGTAGTCTGAACTACTACTATTAAGAACAGGCATTATTATAAGAACAGGCCAGATCAGGCTGGCCTGAGGAAAGCCCAGGAGATCATCACTGACCCATCCCATGTTCTACATGCTGAGTACCTGCATCTGTTGTAGATAACATAGATTAAACAAATATGTCGTCCCTTTTTCGATACACAATGGAAATACCAGAGGATGAGGAACAGACAAGGCCAGGATGGACACAGGGGGATCTTTGCCTGTATTGAAGGGATTGGTACACATCTTCTAAAATGGATGTTTTTTTTCAGTTGTCTGAAGAATGTCTTTTACAGCTGCATTACGGGTGAAGTCAAAGCAAAATTTAACACAATAAAGTTCATCTTGAATCATAAACAAGTGAAATTGTTGAAAACATTTTCTGAACAATAGCAGAGGCTGGAGACGTTGTTCCAGGACCAGAAGTCATGGACCAGGAGAGGGAGAGAGGGACATGAGGTTAAATTAACTGTTCAAAAGAGACATCTACCCAAAACCACATAATAATCTCCCCATTTAAACTAAACCAGCATCTACTAGTTAGCCATCTAAGGGCACAGTAGCAGTTTCATAATTTGCATTTCTTTGTTCAGGTGAATTGAGTTGTTAACCATATATAGTATAACATCTTTTAAAATACATTGCAAGATGTTTTCTGAACCACAAGCCTGATATTATGGACTCAAAGACTGAAAGCTGCATAGGCACTGAGCAGTATTCAACCATTCAATATCGGAAGAACCTTTTACTCTCATTATGAACATTGATTAATGAACAACACCCTCTTGCAAATTGAATAACATGTTCTGAGAGGGCAGGGGAGTTGTTAAACGTCTGGGTCAGTGCAGTACAGTCCAACACAGTTCACATTACAACTCATGCAGTTCTGGGTTTGTTCTGTACACAGTTTTACAAGGATGTATTTAGTGCCCATCATAATGCCATCAGTGTGTGATTAATTCATGCAAACATGAACAGTTTGAATTTGATGTTCACATTGAACTGATGTTTCAGTGTTTGTGTAACTGCAGACAATGGAGCAGCAGATAACTGAAGACAATGGAGCAGCAGATAACTGAAGACAATGGAGCAACAGATAACTGAAGACAATGGAGCAGCAGATAACTGAAGACAATGGAGCAGCAGATAACTGAAGACAATGGAGCAGCAGATAACTGAACACAATGGAGCAGCAGATAACTGAAGACAATGGAGCAGCAGATAACTGAAGACAATGGAGCAGCAGATAACTGAAGACAATGGAGCAGCAGATAACTGAAGACAATGGAGCAGCAGATAACTGAAGACAATGGAGCAGCAGATAACTAAAGACAATGGAGCAGCAGATAACACAGACCCCGAAAGACGGCCAGCGTGTCTCAGACTGTGAAGCACTGGTGAGTGAAGCCTGTCTGCTGGTTGGTACCAGGAAGAAACTGGTGAGTGAAGCCTGTCTGCTGTGGTACCAGGAAGGCACTGGTGAGTGAAACCTGTCTGCTGGTTGGTACCAGGAAGGCACTGGTGAGTGAAGCCTGTCTGCTGGTTGGTACCAGGAAGGCACTGGTGAGTGAAGCCTGTCTGCTGGTTGGTACCAGGAAGGCACTGGTGAGTGAAACCTGTTTGCTGGTTGGTACCAGGAAGGCACTGTTGAGTGAAGCCTGTCTGCTTGTTGTTACCAGGAGAAACATTGTATGTATACTATTTAGATCAGGGGTGTCGAACTCCGGTCCTCGAGGGCCGCTGTCCTGCATGTTTTAGATTTTTCCCTGCTCCAACACACCTGATTCAATTAAATGGTTTGTTATAACGACCCTTCATTCAAATCAGGTGAGCTGGATCAGGGAAACATCTAAAACATGCAGGACAGCGGCCCTCGAGGACCGGAGTTCGACACCCCTGATTTAGATAGTAAACTATTATTGTGCATTGAAAGTTACTTGTTCTCCTTGAAACGTATCTATCACGCTACGGCGGTGAAAACGTTGATCTATTCTGGTTGATATGATTATATATTGATTATAAACATGGACTTTTGGAGTAGGTTTTAACAGAAGGCCTCTGAGTCACTTACAGTGGATCTCCACGCTTTACCGGAGCCTCTGAGTGGTTGGTTTACTTACTAGGTCGGTGGTTAAATCCATATTATAGTAGAGATAAACAACTGATTAGTGAACACGCATACTTTACGGTCGGTGCTCTGATCAAGCAGACCATTTTTACCTACGCCAGAGTTTCATGTCATTAACTGTTTAGCACAGTTAGACAGTTAAATAGCGGATAAATGAAAGTAATCTTTACTAATTTGGTCCATTTCCTTTGTTTCGGTAAGTAATCAAAACATGTAACATGCATGTGCTTAAAAAATAAATACATTTGATGTTTCAGTGCAGCCATGGCAACACAGGAGCAGGTGTCATGGACCAAGAGAGAAGGAAAGAGTGTCCTTCAGCTGCAGCAACAATGAGCAGGGTGTCCGTACTCATTGGGATCAAAACATGGAGAAACTTTCATCTGGATTCTTCATTTCTCTTCAAGTGGAGGTGTCAGTTCATAAACCCCTCATCCTCAGAAGGCAGACTGCTCTGTTGTTTTGGAAGGAGGCCAATGTCAGTTAAAGATCCAGTCTGTTAAACTGTCCATTCTGCCACCTACTACTGTGGCATCTGAACGGGGAGGTCCCAAAGTGAGGACAAGTCAACCCACTTTGTACAAAAACAAGTGGAACTCACTTGGTGCAGAAGCCTCATTCATACAACCTCACCTCTGTTCATTTTCCCATGAAAGCTGTACACCACCAGGGTAGATATAACATTGGCTTTGTCTGTCAAATAATGTAAACAACATGCAAACTACAAAGACAGAAACACTTAATGAGAAATGGACATTATGCGTGCAACTGATTTCTGATACAGAGGCTATAACAGGAGGGCAGACTCACTATTAGACAGGAGGGCAGACTCACTATTATACAGGAGGGCAGACTCACTATTAGACAGGAGGGCAGACTCACAATTAGACAGGAGGGCAGACTTACTATTTGACAGGAGGGCAAACTGAATATTAGACAGGAAGGCAGACTCACTATTATACAGGAAGGCAGACTCACTATTAGACAGGAGGGCAGACTCACAATTAGACAGGAGGGCAGACTTACTATTAGACAGGAGGGCAGACTCACTATTATAGAGGAAGGCAGACTCACTATAGTAGAGGAGAACATATTCACTAATATACAGGACGGTAGACTCACTATAATGCAGGAGGGCAGACTCACTGTTATACAGGAGGGCAGACTCACTATTAGACAGGAGGGCAGACTCACTATTAGACAGGAGGGCAGACTCACTATTAGACAGGAGGTCAGCCTCACTATTATACGGGAGGGCAGACTCACTATAATACAGGACGGCAGGTTCACTATTATACAGGAGGGCAGACTCACTATTATACAGGGGGGCAGGCTCACTGTTATACAGGAGGGCAGACTCATTATTATACAGGAGGTCAGACTCACTATTAAACAGGAGGGCAGTCTAACTATTATACAAGAGGGCATCATCACTATTATACAGGAGGTCAGCCTCACTATTATACAGGAGGTCAGCCTCACTATTATACAGGAGGGCAGACTCACTATTATACAGGAGGGCAGACTCACTATTATACAGGGGGGCAGGCTCACTATTAAACAGGAGGGCAGGCTAACTATTATACAAGAGGGCAGACTCACTATTATACAGGAGGTCAGCCTCACTATTGTACAGGAGGGCAGACTCACTAATAGACAGGAGGGCAGACTCACTATTATACAGGAGGGCAGACTCACTATTAGACAGGAAGGCACACTCACTATAATAGCGGAGAACAGATTCACTATTATACAGGAGGGCACACTCACTATTATAAAGGAGGGCAGACTCACTATTAGACAGGAGGGCAGACTCACTATTAGACAGGAGGGCAGATTCACTATTAGACAGGAGTGCAGACTCACTATTATACAGGAGGGCAGACTCACTATTATACAGGAGGGCAGACTCACTATTATACAGGGGGGCAGGCTCACTATTAAACAGGAGGGCAGGCTAACTATTAGACAGGAAATTAGACTCACTATTATACAGGAGGGCAGACTCACTATTAGACAGGAGGGCAGACTCACAATTAGACAGGAGGGCAGACTTACTATTAGACAGGAGGGCAGACTCACTATTAGACAGGAAATTAGACTCACTATTATACAGGAGGGCAGACTCACTATTAGACAGGAGGGCAGACTCACAATTAGACAGGAGGGCAGACTTACTATTAGACAGGAGGGCAGACTCACTATTAGACAGGAAGGCAGACTCACTATTATACAGGAGGGCATACTCACTATTAGACAGCAGGGCAGGCTCACTATTAGACAGGAGGTCAGACTCACCATTAGACAGGAGGGCAGACTCACTATTAGACAGGAGGGCAGACTCACTATAATACAGGAAGGCAGACTCAATATAATAGAGGAGAAAAGATTCACTAATTTACAGGACGGCAGACTCACTATAATACAGGAGGGTAGACTCACTATTATACAGGAGGGGCGACTCACTATTATACAGGAGGGCAGACTCACTATTATACAGGAGGGCAGACTCACTATTAGACAGGAGGGCAGACTCACTATTAGACAGGAGGGCAGACTCACTATTATACAGGAGGGCAGACTCACTATAATACAGGAGGGCAGGTTCACTATTATACAGGAGGGCAGACTCACTATTATACAGGGGGGCAGGCTCACTATTATACAGGAGGTCATACTCACTATTATACAGGAGGTAAGACTCACTATTAAACAGGAGGGCAGGCTCACTATTATACAGGAGGGCATAATCACTATTATACAGGAGGTCAGCCTCACTATTATACAGGAGGTCAGCCTCACTATTATACAGGAGGTCAGCCTCACTATTATAGAGGAGGGCAGACTCACTATTATACAGGAGGTCAGACTCACTATTATACAGGAGGGCAGACTCACTATTATACAGGAGGGCAGGCTCACTATTATACAAGAGGGCATAATCACTATTATACAGGAGGTCAGCCTCACTATTATACAGTAGGTCAGCCTCACTATTATACAGGAGGTCAGGCTCACTGTTATACAGGAGGGCAGACTCATTATTATACAGGAGGTCAGACTCACTATAATAGCGGAGAACAGATTCACTATTATACAGGAGGGCACACTCACTATTATAAAGGAGGGCAGACTCACTATTAGACAGGAGGGCAGACTCACTATTAGACAGGAGGGCAGACTCACAATTAGACAGGAGGGCAGACTTACTATTTGACAGGAGGGCAAACTGAATATTAGACAGGAAGGCAGACTCACTATTATACAGGAAGGCAGACTCACTATTAGACAGGAGGGCAGACTCACAATTAGACAGGAGGGCAGACTTACTATTAGACAGGAGGGCAGACTCACTATTATAGAGGAAGGCAGACTCACTATAGTAGAGGAGAACATATTCACTAATATACAGGACGGTAGACTCACTATAATGCAGGAGGGCAGACTCACTGTTATACAGGAGGGCAGACTCACTATTAGACAGGAGGGCAGACTCACTATTAGACAAGAGGGCAGACTCACTATTAGACAGGAGGTCAGCCTCACTATTATACGGGAGGGCAGACTCACTATAATACAGGACGGCAGGTTCACTATTATACAGGAGGGCAGACTCACTATTATACAGGGGGGCAGGCTCACTGTTATACAGGAGGGCAGGCTCATTATTATACAGGAGGTCAGACTCACTATTAAACAGGAGGGCAGTCTAACTATTATACAAGAGGGCATCATCACTATTATACAGGAGGTCAGCCTCACTATTATACAGGAGGTCAGCCTCACTATTATACAGGAGGGCAGACTCACTATTATACAGGAGGGCAGACTCACTATTATACAGGGGGGCAGGCTCACTATTAAACAGGAGGGCAGGCTAACTATTATACAAGAGGGCAGACTCACTATTATACAGGAGGTCAGCCTCACTATTATACAGGAGGGCAGACTCACTATTAGACAGGAGGGCAGACTCACTATTATACAGGAGGGCAGACTCACTATTAGACAGGAAGGCACACTCACTATAATAGCGGAGAACAGATTCACTATTATACAGGAGGGCACACTCACTATTATAAAGGAGGGCAGACTCACTATTAGACAGGAGGGCAGACTCACTATTAGACAGGAGGGCAGATTCACTATTAGACAGGAGTGCAGACTCACTATTATACAGGAGGGCAGACTCACTATTATACAGGAGGGCAGACTCACTATTATACAGGGGGGCAGGCTCACTATTAAACAGGAGGGCAGGCTAACTATTAGACAGGAAATTAGACTCACTATTATACAGGAGGGCAGACTCACTATTAGACAGGAGGGCAGACTCACAATTAGACAGGAGGGCAGACTTACTATTAGACAGGAGGGCAGACTCACTATTAGACAGGAAATTAGACTCACTATTATACAGGAGGGCAGACTCACTATTAGACAGGAGGGCAGACTCACAATTAGACAGGAGGGCAGACTTACTATTAGACAGGAGGGCAGACTCACTATTAGACAGGAAGGCAGACTCACTATTATACAGGAGGGCATACTCACTATTAGACAGCAGGGCAGGCTCACTATTAGACAGGAGGTCAGACTCACCATTAGACTGGAGGGCAGACTCACTATTAGACAGGAGGGCAGACTCACTATAATACAGGAAGGCAGACTCAATATAATAGAGGAGAACAGATTCACTAATTTACAGGACGGCAGACTCACTATAATACAGGAGGGCAGACTCACTATTATACAGGAGGGCCGACTCACTATTAGACAGGAGGGCAGACTCACTATTATACAGGAGGGCAGACTCACTATTAGACAGGAGGGCAGACTCACTATTAGACAGGAGGGCAGACTCACTATTATACAGGAGGGCAGACTCACTATAATACAGGAGGGCAGGTTCACTATTATACAGGAGGGCAGACTCACTATTATACAGGGGGGCAGGCTCACTATTATACAGGAGGTCATACTCACTATTATACAGGAGGTAAGACTCACTATTAAACAGGAGGGCAGGCTCACTATTATACAAGAGGGCATAATCACTATTATACAGGAGGTCAGCCTCACTATTATACAGGAGGTCAGCCTCACTATTATACAGGAGGTCAGCCTCACTGTTATACAGGAGGGCAGACTCACTATTATACAGGAGGTCAGACTCACTATTATACAGGAGGGCAGACTCACTATTATACAGGAGGGCAGGCTCACTATTATACGGGAGGGCAGACTCACTATAATACAGGACGGCAGGTTCACTATTATACAGGAGGGCAGACTCACTATTATACAGGGGGGCAGGCTCACTGTTATACAGGAGGGCAGACTCATTATTATACAGGAGGTCAGACTCACTATTAAACAGGAGGGCAGTCTAACTATTATACAAGAGGGCATCATCACTATTATACAGGAGGTCAGCCTCACTATTATACAGGAGGTCAGCCTCACTATTATACAGGAGGGCAGACTCACTATTATACAGGAGGGCAGACTCACTATTATACAGGGGGGCAGGCTCACTATTAAACAGGAGGGCAGGCTAACTATTATACAAGAGGGCAGACTCACTATTATACAGGAGGTCAGCCTCACTATTATACAGGAGGGCAGACTCACTATTAGACAGGAGGGAAGACTCACTATTATACAGGAGGGCAGACTCACTATTAGACAGGAAGGCACACTCACTATAATAGCGGAGAACAGATTCACTATTATTCAGGAGGGCACACTCACTATTATAAAGGAGGGCAGACTCACTATTAGACAGGAGGGCAGACTCACTATTAGACAGGAGGGCAGACTCACTATTAGACAGGAGTGCAGACTCACTATTATACAGGGGGGCAGGCTCACTGTTATACAGGAGGGCAGACTCATTATTATACAGGAGGTCAGACTCACTATTAAACAGGAGGGCAGTCTAACTATTATACAAGAGGGCATCATCACTATTATACAGGAGTGCAGACTCACTATTATACAGGAGGGCAGACTCACTATTATACAGGAGGGCAGACTCACTATTATACAGGGGGGCAGGCTCACTATTAAACAGGAGGGCAGGCTAACTATTAGACAGGAAATTAGACTCACTATTATACAGGAGGGCAGACTCACTATTAGACAGGAGGGCAGACTCACAATTAGACAGGAGGTCAGACTCACTATAATAGCGGAGAACAGATTCACTATTATACAGGAGGGCACACTCACTAATATAAAGGAGGGCAGACTCACTATTAGACAGGAGGGCAGACTCACTATTAGACAGGAGGGCGGACTCACTATTAGACAGGAGTGCAGACTCACTATTATACAGGAGGGTAGACTCACTATTATACAGGAGGGCAGACTCACTATTATACAGGGGGGCAGGCTCACTATTAAACAGGAGGGCAGGCTAACTATTAGACAGGAAATTAGACTCACTATTATACAGGAAATTAGACTCACTATTATACAGGAGGGCAGACTCACTATTAGACAGGAGGGCAGACTCACAATTAGACAGGAGGGCAGACTTACTATTAGACAGGAGGGCAGACTCACTATTAGACAGGAAGGCAGACTCACTATTATACAGGAGGGCAGACTCACTATTAGACAGGAGGGCAGACTCACAATTAGACAGGAGGGCAGACTTATTATTAGACAGGAGGGCAGACTCACTATTAGACAGGAGGGCAGACTCACTATTATACAGGAGGGCAGACTCACTATTATACAGGGGGGCAGGCTCACTATTAAACAGGAGGGCAGGCTAACTATTAGACAGGAAATTAGACTCACTATTATACAGGAGGGCAGACTCACTATTAGACAGGAGGGCAGACTCACAATTAGACAGGAGGTCAGACTCACTATAATAGCGGAGAACAGATTCACTATTATACAGGAGGGCACACTCACTAATATAAAGGAGGGCAGACTCACTATTAGACAGGAGGGCAGACTCACTATTAGACAGGAGGGCGGACTCACTATTAGACAGGAGTGCAGACTCACTATTATACAGGAGGGCAGACTCACTATTAGACAGGAGGGCAGACTCACTATAATACAGGAAGGCAGACTCAATATAATAGAGGAGAACAGATTCACTAATTTACAGGACGGCAGACTCACTATAATACAGGAGGGCAGACTCACTATTATACAGGAGGGCCGACTCACTATTAGACAGGAGGGCAGACTCACTATTATACAGGAGGGCAGACTCACTATTAGACAGGAGGGCAGACTCACTATTAGACAGGAGGGCAGACTCACTATTATACAGGAGGGCAGACTCACTATAATACAGGAGGGCAGGTTCACTATTATACAGGAGGGCAGACTCACTATTATACAGGGGGGCAGGCTCACTATTATACAGGAGGTCATAGTCACTATTATACAGGAGGTAAGACTCACTATTAAACAGGAGGGCAGGCTCACTATTATACAAGAGGGCATAATCACTATTATACAGGAGGTTAGCCTCACTATTATACAGGAGGTCAGTCTCACTATTATACAGGAGGTCAGCCTCACTATTATACAGGAGGGCAGACTCACTATTATACAGGAGGTCAGACTCACTATTATACAGGAGGGCAGACTCACTATTATACAGGAGGGCAGGCTCACTATTATACGGGAGGGCAGACTCACTATAATACAGGACGGCAGGTTCACTATTATACAGGAGGGCAGACTCACTATTATACAGGGGGGCAGGCTCACTGTTATACAGGAGGGCAGACTCATTATTATACAGGAGGTCAGACTCACTATTAAACAGGAGGGCAGTCTAACTATTATACAAGAGGGCATCATCACTATTATACAGGAGGTCAGCCTCACTATTATACAGGAGGTCAGCCTCACTATTATACAGGAGGGCAGACTCACTATTATACAGGAGGGCAGACTCACTATTATACAGGGGGGCAGGCTCACTATTAAACAGGAGGGCAGGCTAACTATTATACAAGAGGGCAGACTCACTATTATACAGGAGGTCAGCCTCACTATTATACAGGAGGGCAGACTCACTATTAGACAGGAGGGCAGACTCACTATTATACAGGAGGGCAGACTCACTATTAGACAGGAAGGCACACTCACTATAATAGCGGAGAACAGATTCACTATTATTCAGGAGGGCACACTCACTATTATAAAGGAGGGCAGACTCAATATTAGACAGGAGGGCAGACTCACTATTAGACAGGAGGGCAGACTCACTATTAGACAGGAGTGCAGACTCACTATTATACAGGGGGGCAGGCTCACTGTTATACAGGAGGGCAGACTCATTATTATACAGGAGGTCAGACTCACTATTAAACAGGAGGGCAGTCTAACTATTATACAAGAGGGCATCATCACTATTATACAGGAGTGCAGACTCACTATTATACAGGAGGGCAGACTCACTATTATACAGGAGGGCAGACTCACTATTATACAGGGGGGCAGGCTCACTATTAAACAGGAGGGCAGGCTAACTATTAGACAGGAAATTAGACTCACTATTATACAGGAGGGCACACTCACTATTAGACAGGAGGGCAGACTCACAATTAGACAGGAGGTCAGACTCACTATAATAGCGGAGAACAGATTCACTATTATACAGGAGGGCACACTCACTAATATAAAGGAGGGCAGACTCACTATTAGACAGGAGGGCAGACTCACTATTAGACAGGAGTGCAGACTCACTATTATACAGGAGGGTAGACTCACTATTATACAGGAGGGCAGACTCACTATTATACAGGGGGGCAGGCTCACTATTAAACAGGAGGGCAGGCTCACTATTATACAGGAGGTCATACTCACTATTATACAGGAGGTAAGACTCACTATTAAACAGGAGGGCAGGCTCACTATTATACAAGAGGGCATAATCACTATTATACAGGAGGTCAGCCTCACTATTATACAGGAGGTCAGCCTCACTATTATACAGGAGGTCAGACTCACTATTATACAGGAGGGCAGACTCACTATTATACAGGAGGGCAGGCTCACTATTATACAAGAGGGCATAATCACTATTATACAGGAGGTCAGCCTCACTATTATACAGGAGGTCAGCCTCACTATTATACAGGAGGTCAGGCTCACTGTTATACAGGAGGGCAGACTCATTATTATACAGGAGGTCAGACTCACTATAATAGCGGAGAACAGATTCACTATTATACAGGAGGGCACACTCACTATTATAAAGGAGGGCAGACTCACTATTATACAGGAGGTCAGACTCACCATTAGACAGGAGGGCAGACTCACTATTAGACAGGAGGGCAGGCTCACTATTATACAAGAGGGCATAATCACTATTATACAGGAGGTCAGCCTCACTATTATACAGGAGGTCAGCCTCACTATTATACAGGAGGTCAGGCTCACTGTTATACAGGAGGGCAGACTCATTATTATACAGGAGGTCAGACTCACTATAATAGCGGAGAACAGATTCACTATTATACAGGAGGGCACACTCACTATTATAAAGGAGGGCAGAATCACTATTATACAGGAGGTCAGACTCAGTATTATACAGGAGGGCAGACTCACTATTATACAGGAGGGCAGGCTCACTATTATACAAGAGGGCATAATCACTATTATACAGGAGGTCAGCCTCACTATTATACAGGAGGTCAGCCTCACTATTATACAGGAGGTCAGGCTCACTGTTATACAGGAGGGCAGACTCATTATTATACAGGAGGTCAGACACACTATAATAGCGGAGAACAGATTCACTATTATACAGGAGGGCACACTCACTATTATAAAGGAGGGCAGACTCACTATTAGACAGGAGGGCAGACTCACTATTAGACAGGAGGGCAGACTCACTATTAGACAGGAGGGCAGACTCACTATTAGACAGGAGTGCAGACTCACTATTATACAGGAGGGCAGACTCACTATTATACAGGAGGGCAGACTCACTATTATACAGGGGGGCAGGCTCACTATTAAACAGGAGGGCAGGCTAACTATTAGACAGGAAATTAGACTCACTATTATACAGGAGGGCAGACTCACTATTAGACAGGAGGGCAGACTCACAATTAGACAGGAGGGCAGACTTACTATTAGACAGGAGGGCAGACTCACTATTAGACAGGAAATTAGACTCACTATTATACAGGAGGGCAGACTCACTATTAGACAGGAGGGCAGACTCACAATTAGACAGGAGGGCAGACTTACTATTAGACAGGAGGGCAGACTCACTATTAGACAGGAAGGCAGACTCACTATTATACAGGAGGGCATACTCACTATTAGACAGCAGGGCAGGCTCACTATTAGACAGGAGGTCAGACTCACCATTAGACAGGAGGGCAGACTCACTATTAGACAGGAGGGCAGACTCACTATAATACAGGAAGGCAGACTCAATATAATAGAGGAGAACAGATTCACTAATTTACAGGACGGCAGACTCACTATAATACAGGAGGGCAGACTCACTATTATACAGGAGGGCCGACTCACTATTAGACAGGAGGGCAGACTCACTATTATACAGGAGGGCAGACTCACTATAATACAGGAGGGCAGGTTCACTATTAAACAGGAGGGCAGACTCACTATTATACAGGGGGGCAGGCTCACTATTATACAGGAGGTCATACTCACTATTATACAGGAGGTAAGACTCACTATTAAACAGGAGGGCAGGCTCACTATTATACAAGAGGGCATAATCACTATTATACAGGAGGTCAGCCTCACTATTATACAGGAGGTCAGCCTCACTATTATACAGGAGGTCAGCCTCACTATTATACAGGAGGGCAGACTCACTATTATACAGGAGGTCAGACTCACTATTATACAGGAGGGCAGACTCATTATTATACAGGAGGTCAGACTCACTATAATAGCGGAGAACAGATTCACTATTATACAGGAGGGCACACTCACTATTATAAAGGAGGGCAGAATCACTATTATACAGGAGGTCAGACTCAGTATTATACAGGAGGGCAGACTCACTATTATACAGGAGGGCAGGCTCACTATTATACAAGAGGGCATAATCACTATTATACAGGAGGTCAGCCTCACTATTATACAGGAGGTCAGCCTCACTATTATACAGGAGGTCAGGCTCACTGTTATACAGGAGGGCAGACTCATTATTATACAGGAGGTCAGACTCACTATAATAGCGGAGAACAGATTCACTATTATACAGGAGGGCACACTCACTATTATAAAGGAGGGCAGACTCACTATTAGACAGGAGGGCAGACTCACTATTAGACAGGAGGGCAGACTCACTATTAGACAGGAGGGCAGACTCACTATTAGACAGGAGTGCAGACTCACTATTATACAGGAGGGCAGACTCACTATTATACAGGAGGGCAGACTCACTATTATACAGGGGGGCAGGCTCACTATTAAACAGGAGGGCATGCTAACTATTAGACAGGAAATTAGACTCACTATTATACAGGAGGGCAGACTCACTATTAGACAGGAGGGCAGACTCACAATTAGACAGGAGGGCAGACTTACTATTAGACAGGAGGGCAGACTCACTATTAGACAGGAAATTAGACTCACTATTATACAGGAGGGCAGACTCACTATTAGACAGGAGGGCAGACTCACAATTAGACAGGAGGGCAGACTTACTATTAGACAGGAGGGCAGACTCACTATTAGACAGGAAGGCAGACTCACTATTATACAGGAGGGCATACTCACTATTAGACAGCAGGGCAGGCTCACTATTAGACAGGAGGTCAGACTCACCATTAGACAGGAGGGCAGACTCACTATTAGACAGGAGGGCAGACTCACTATAATACAGGAAGGCAGACTCAATATAATAGAGGAGAACAGATTCACTAATTTACAGGACGGCAGACTCACTATAATACAGGAGGGCAGACTCACTATTATACAGGAGGGCCGACTCACTATTAGACAGGAGGGCAGACTCACTATTATACAGGAGGGCAGACTCTCTATTAGACAGGAGGGCAGACTCACTATTATACAGGAGGGCAGACTCACTATAATACAGGAGGGCAGGTTCACTATTAAACAGGAGGCCAGACTCACTATTATACAGGGGGGCAGGCTCACTATTATACAGGAGGTCATACTCACTATTATACAGGAGGTAAGACTCACTATTAAACAGGAGGGCAGGCTCACTATTATACAAGAGGGCATAATCACTATTATACAGGAGGTCAGCCTCACTATTATACAGGAGGTCAGCCTCACTATTATACAGGAGGTCAGCCTCACTATTATACAGGAGGGCAGACTCACTATTATACAGGAGGTCAGACTCACTATTATACAGGAGGGCAGACTCATTATTATACAGGAGGTCAGACTCACTATAATAGCGGAGAACAGATTCACTATTATACAGGAGGGCACACTCACTATTATAAAGGAGGGCAGAATCACTATTATACAGGAGGTCAGACTCAGTATTATACAGGAGGGCAGACTCACTATTATACAGGAGGGCAGGCTCACTATTATACAAGAGGGCATAATCACTATTATACAGGAGGTCAGCCTCACTATTATACAGGAGGTCAGCCTCACTATCATACAGGAGGTCAGGCTCACTGTTATACAGGAGGGCAGACTCATTATTATACAGGAGGTCAGACTCACTATAATAGCGGAGAACAGATTCACTATTATACAGGAGGGCACACTCACTATTATAAAGGAGGGCAGACTCACTATTAGACAGGAGGGCAGACTCACTATTAGACAGGAGGGCAGACTCACTATTAGACAGGAGGGCAGACTCACTATTAGACAGGAGTGCAGACTCACTATTATACAGGAGGGCAGACTCACTATTATACAGGAGGGCAGACTCACTATTATACAGGGGGGCAGGCTCACTATTAAACAGGAGGGCAGGCTAACTATTAGACAGGAAATTAGACTCACTATTATACAGGAGGGCAGACTCACTATTAGACAGGAGGGCAGACTCACAATTAGACAGGAGGGCAGACTTACTATTAGACAGGAGGGCAGACTCACTATTAGACAGGAAATTAGACTCACTATTATACAGGAGGGCAGACTCACTATTAGACAGGAGGGCAGACTCACAATTAGACAGGAGGGCAGACTTACTATTAGACAGGAGGGCAGACTCACTATTAGACAGGAAGGCAGACTCACTATTATACAGGAGGGCATACTCACTATTAGACAGCAGGGCAGGCTCACTATTAGACAGGAGGTCAGACTCACCATTAGACAGGAGGGCAGACTCACTATTAGACAGGAGGGCAGACTCACTATAATACAGGAAGGCAGACTCAATATAATAGAGGAGAACAGATTCACTAATTTACAGGACGGCAGACTCACTATAATACAGGAGGGCAGACTCACTATTATACAGGAGGGCCGACTCACTATTAGACAGGAGGGCAGACTCACTATTATACAGGAGGGCAGACTCTCTATTAGACAGGAGGGCAGACTCACTATTATACAGGAGGGCAGACTCACTATAATACAGGAGGGCAGGTTCACTATTAAACAGGAGGCCAGACTCACTATTATACAGGGGGGCAGGCTCACTATTATACAGGAGGTCATACTCACTATTATACAGGAGGTAAGACTCACTATTAAACAGGAGGGCAGGCTCACTATTATACAAGAGGGCATAATCACTATTATACAGGAGGTCAGCCTCACTATTATACAGGAGGTCAGCCTCACTATTATACAGGAGGTCAGCCTCACTATTATACAGGAGGGCAGACTCACTATTATACAGGAGGTCAGACTCACTATTATACAGGAGGGCAGACTCATTATTATACAGGAGGTCAGACTCACTATAATAGCGGAGAACAGATTCACTATTATACAGGAGGGCACACTCACTATTATAAAGGAGGGCAGAATCACTATTATACAGGAGGTCAGACTCAGTATTATACAGGAGGGCAGACTCACTATTATACAGGAGGGCAGGCTCACTATTATACAAGAGGGCATAATCACTATTATACAGGAGGTCAGCCTCACTATTATACAGGAGGTCAGCCTCACTATCATACAGGAGGTCAGGCTCACTGTTATACAGGAGGGCAGACTCATTATTATACAGGAGGTCAGACTCACTATAATAGCGGAGAACAGATTCACTATTATACAGGAGGGCACACTCACTATTATAAAGGAGGGCAGAATCACTATTATACAGGAGGTCAGACTCAGTATTATACAGGAGGGCAGACTCACTATTATACAGGAGGGCAGGCTCACTATTATACAAGAGGGCATAATCACTATTATACAGGAGGTCAGCCTCACTATTATACAGGAGGTCAGCCTCACTATCATACAGGAGGTCAGGCTCACTGTTATACAGGAGGGCAGACTCATTATTATACAGGAGGTCAGACTCACTATAATAGCGGAGAACAGATTCACTATTATACAGGAGGGCACACTCACTATTATAAAGGAGGGCAGACTCACTATTAGACAGGAGGGCAGACTCACTATTAGACAGGAGGGCAGACTCACTATTAGACAGGAGGGCAGACTCACTATTAGACAGGAGTGCAGACTCACTATTATACAGGAGGGCAGACTCACTATTATACAGGAGGGCAGACTCACTATTATACAGGGGGGCAGGCTCACTATTAAACAGGAGGGCAGGCTAACTATTAGACAGGAAATTAGACTCACTATTATACAGGAGGGCAGACTCACTATTAGACAGGAGGGCAGACTCACAATTAGACAGGAGGGCAGACTTACTATTAGACAGGAGGGCAGACTCACTATTAGACAGGAAATTAGACTCACTATTATACAGGAGGGCAGACTCACTATTAGACAGGAGGGCAGACTCACAATTAGACAGGAGGGCAGACTTACTATTAGACAGGAGGGCAGACTCACTATTAGACAGGAAGGCAGACTCACTATTATACAGGAGGGCATACTCACTATTAGACAGCAGGGCAGGCTCACTATTAGACAGGAGGTCAGACTCACCATTAGACAGGAGGGCAGACTCACTATTAGACAGGAGGGCAGACTCACTATAATACAGGAAGGCAGACTCAATATAATAGAGGAGAACAGATTCACTAATTTACAGGACGGCAGACTCACTATAATACAGGAGGGCAGACTCACTATTATACAGGAGGGCCGACTCACTATTAGACAGGAGGGCAGACTCACTATTATACAGGAGGGCAGACTCTCTATTAGACAGGAGGGCAGACTCACTATTATACAGGAGGGCAGACTCACTATAATACAGGAGGGCAGGTTCACTATTAAACAGGAGGCCAGACTCACTATTATACAGGGGGGCAGGCTCACTATTATACAGGAGGTCATACTCACTATTATACAGGAGGTAAGACTCACTATTAAACAGGAGGGCAGGCTCACTATTATACAAGAGGGCATAATCACTATTATACAGGAGGTCAGCCTCACTATTATACAGGAGGTCAGCCTCACTATTATACAGGAGGTCAGCCTCACTATTATACAGGAGGGCAGACTCACTATTATACAGGAGGTCAGACTCACTATTATACAGGAGGGCAGACTCATTATTATACAGGAGGTCAGACTCACTATAATAGCGGAGAACAGATTCACTATTATACAGGAGGGCACACTCACTATTATAAAGGAGGGCAGAATCACTATTATACAGGAGGTCAGACTCAGTATTATACAGGAGGGCAGACTCACTATTATACAGGAGGGCAGGCTCACTATTATACAAGAGGGCATAATCACTATTATACAGGAGGTCAGCCTCACTATTATACAGGAGGTCAGCCTCACTATCATACAGGAGGTCAGGCTCACTGTTATACAGGAGGGCAGACTCATTATTATACAGGAGGTCAGACTCACTATAATAGCGGAGAACAGATTCACTATTATACAGGAGGGCACACTCACTATTATAAAGGAGGGCAGACTCACTATTAGACAGGAGGGCAGACTCACTATTAGACAGGAGGGCAGACTCACTATTAGACAGGAGGGCAGACTCACTATTAGACAGGAGTGCAGACTCACTATTATACAGGAGGGCAGACTCACTATTATACAGGAGGGCAGACTCACTATTATACAGGGGGGCAGGCTCACTATTAAACAGGAGGGCAGGCTAACTATTAGACAGGAAATTAGACTCACTATTATACAGGAGGGCAGACTCACTATTAGACAGGAGGGCAGACTCACAATTAGACAGGAGGGCAGACTTACTATTAGACAGGAGGGCAGACTCACTATTAGACAGGAAATTAGACTCACTATTATACAGGAGGGCAGACTCACTATTAGACAGGAGGGCAGACTCACAATTAGACAGGAGGGCAGACTCACTATTAGACAGGAGGGCAGACTCACTATTAGACAGGAGTGCAGACTCACTATTATACAGGAGGGCAGACTCACTATTATACAGGAGGGCAGACTCACTATTATACAGGGGGGCAGGCTCACTATTAAACAGGAGGGCATGCTAACTATTAGACAGGAAATTAGACTCACTATTATACAGGAGGGCAGACTCACTATTAGACAGGAGGGCAGACTCACAATTAGACAGGAGGGCAGACTTACTATTAGACAGGAGGGCAGACTCACTATTAGACAGGAAATTAGACTCACTATTATACAGGAGGGCAGACTCACTATTAGACAGGAGGGCAGACTCACAATTAGACAGGAGGGCAGACTTACTATTAGACAGGAGGGCAGACTCACTATTAGACAGGAAGGCAGACTCACTATTATACAGGAGGGCATACTCACTATTAGACAGCAGGGCAGGCTCACTATTAGACAGGAGGTCAGACTCACCATTAGACAGGAGGGCAGACTCACTATTAGACAGGAGGGCAGACTCACTATAATACAGGAAGGCAGACTCAATATAATAGAGGAGAACAGATTCACTAATTTACAGGACGGCAGACTCACTATAATACAGGAGGGCAGACTCACTATTATACAGGAGGGCCGACTCACTATTAGACAGGAGGGCAGACTCACTATTATACAGGAGGGCAGACTCTCTATTAGACAGGAGGGCAGACTCACTATTATACAGGAGGGCAGACTCACTATAATACAGGAGGGCAGGTTCACTATTAAACAGGAGGCCAGACTCACTATTATACAGGGGGGCAGGCTCACTATTATACAGGAGGTCATACTCACTATTATACAGGAGGTAAGACTCACTATTAAACAGGAGGGCAGGCTCACTATTATACAAGAGGGCAGGCTCACTATTATACAGGAGGTCAGCCTCACTATTATACAGGAGGTCAGCCTCACTATTATACAGGAGGTCAGCCTCACTATTATACAGGAGGGCAGACTCACTATTATACAGGAGGTCAGACTCACTATTATACAGGAGGGCAGACTCATTATTATACAGGAGGTCAGACTCACTATAATAGCGGAGAACAGATTCACTATTATACAGGAGGGCACACTCACTATTATAAAGGAGGGCAGAATCACTATTATACAGGAGGTCAGACTCAGTATTATACAGGAGGGCAGACTCACTATTATACAGGAGGGCAGGCTCACTATTATACAAGAGGGCATAATCACTATTATACAGGAGGTCAGCCTCACTATTATACAGGAGGTCAGCCTCACTATCATACAGGAGGTCAGGCTCACTGTTATACAGGAGGGCAGACTCATTATTATACAGGAGGTCAGACTCACTATAATAGCGGAGAACAGATTCACTATTATACAGGAGGGCACACTCACTATTATAAAGGAGGGCAGACTCACTATTAGACAGGAGGGCAGACTCACTATTAGACAGGAGGGCAGACTCACTATTAGACAGGAGGGCAGACTCACTATTAGACAGGAGTGCAGACTCACTATTATACAGGAGGGCAGACTCACTATTATACAGGAGGGCAGACTCACTATTATACAGGGGGGCAGGCTCACTATTAAACAGGAGGGCAGGCTAACTATTAGACAGGAAATTAGACTCACTATTATACAGGAGGGCAGACTCACTATTAGACAGGAGGGCAGACTCACAATTAGACAGGAGGGCAGACTTACTATTAGACAGGAGGGCAGACTCACTATTAGACAGGAAATTAGACTCACTATTATACAGGAGGGCAGACTCACTATTAGACAGGAGGGCAGACTCACAATTAGACAGGAGGGCAGACTTACTATTAGACAGGAGGGCAGACTCACTATTAGACAGGAAGGCAGACTCACTATTATACAGGAGGGCATACTCACTATTAGACAGCAGGGCAGGCTCACTATTAGACAGGAGGTCAGACTCACCATTAGACAGGAGGGCAGACTCACTATTAGACAGGAGGGCAGACTCACTATAATACAGGAAGGCAGACTCAATATAATAGAGGAGAACAGATTCACTAATTTACAGGACGGCAGACTCACTATAATACAGGAGGGCAGACTCACTATTATACAGGAGGGCCGACTCACTATTAGACAGGAGGGCAGACTCACTATTATACAGGAGGGCAGACTCACTATTAGACAGGAGGGCAGACTCACTATTATACAGGAGGGCAGACTCACTATAATACAGGAGGGCAGGTTCACTATTATACAGGAGGGCAGACTCACTATTATACAGGGGGGCAGGCTCACTATTATACAGGAGGTCATACTCACTATTATACAGGAGGTAAGACTCACTATTAAACAGGAGGGCAGGCTCACTATTATACAAGAGGGCATAATCACTATTATACAGGAGGTCAGCCTCACTATTATACAGGAGGTCAGCCTCACTATTTTACAGGAGGTCAGCCTCACTATTATACAGGAGGGCAGACTCACTATTATACAGGAGGTCAGACTCACTATTATACAGGAGGGCAGACTCATTATTATACAGGAGGTCAGACTCACTATAATAGCGGAGAACAGATTCACTATTATACAGGAGGGCACACTCACTATTATAAAGGAGGGCAGAATCACTATTATACAGGAGGTCAGACTCAGTATTATACAGGAGGGCAGACTCACTATTATACAGGAGGGCAGGCTCACTATTATACAAGAGGGCATAATCACTATTATACAGGAGGTCAGCCTCACTATTATACAGGAGGTCAGCCTCACTATTATACAGGAGGTCAGGCTCACTGTTATACAGGAGGGCAGACTCATTATTATACAGGAGGTCAGACTCACTATAATAGCGGAGAACAGATTCACTATTATACAGGAGGGCACACTCACTATTATAAAGGAGGGCAGACTCACTATTAGACAGGAGGGCAGACTCACTATTAGACAGGAGGGCAGACTCACTATTAGACAGGAGGGCAGACTCACTATTAGACAGGAGTGCAGACTCACTATTATACAGGAGGGCAGACTCACTATTATACAGGAGGGCAGACTCACTATTATACAGGGGGGCAGGCTCACTATTAAACAGGAGGGCAGGCTAACTATTAGACAGGAAATTAGACTCACTATTATACAGGAGGGCAGACTCGCTATTAGACAGGAGGGCAGACTCACAATTAGACAGGAGGGCAGACTTACTATTAGACAGGAGGGCAGACTCACTATTAGACAGGAAATTAGACTCACTATTATACAGGAGGGCAGACTCACTATTAGACAGGAGGGCAGACTCACAATTAGACAGGAGGGCAGACTTACTATTAGACAGGAGGGCAGACTCACTATTAGACAGGAAGGCAGACTCACTATTATACAGGAGGGCATACTCACTATTAGACAGCAGGGCAGGCTCACTATTAGACAGGAGGTCAGACTCACCATTAGACAGGAGGGCAGACTCACTATTAGACAGGAGGGCAGACTCACTATAATACAGGAAGGCAGACTCAATATAATAGAGGAGAACAGATTCACTAATTTACAGGACGGCAGACTCACTATAATACAGGAGGGCAGACTCACTATTATACAGGAGGGCCGACTCACTATTAGACAGGAGGGCAGACTCACTATTATACAGGAGGGCAGACTCACTATTAGACAGGAGGGCAGACTCACTATTAGACAGGAGGGCAGACTCACTATTATACAGGAGGGCAGACTCACTATAATACAGGAGGGCAGGTTCACTATTATACAGGAGGGCAGACTCACTATTATACAGGGGGGCAGGCTCACTATTATACAGGAGGTCATACTCACTATTATACAGGAGGTAAGACTCACTATTAAACAGGAGGGCAGGCTCACTATTATACAAGAGGGCATAATCACTATTATACAGGAGGTCAGCCTCACTATTATACAGGAGGTCAGCCTCACTATTATACAGGAGGTCAGCCTCACTATTATACAGGAGGGCAGACTCACTATTATACAGGAGGTCAGACTCACTATTATACAGGAGGGCAGACTCATTATTATACAGGAGGTCAGACTCACTATAATAGCGGAGAACAGATTCACTATTATACAGGAGGGCACACTCACTATTATAAAGGAGGGCAGAATCACTATTATACAGGAGGTCAGACTCACTATTATACAGGAGGGCAGACTCACTATTATACAGGAGGGCAGGCTCACTATTATACAAGAGGGCATAATCACTATTATACAGGAGGTCAGCCTCACTATTATACAG